>NC_142812.1:540091-725548 GCF_049724085.1 Artemia sp. Qi Xiang Cuo
TGACGACTTACGGAGCCATCTAGGAGAATAAAAAGTATCGCAACACGGAGGGCCGAACTTTTGCTATCTGACGATATTAAATTCGATAGCAGTATCTGAACTACAAAAGAAACTAGGTACGTGGAAGGAACGGTTACCATATGGTTACCTACGGAATGAAAGGGTTAATAGTAATTTCTTGTCGTTTTGAGTTTGAATTTTAAAAGGTATTTGTATCTGCTGAGCTTAAGTTTAATATGGCCTTTACTTTTTTTTTGAAAAACTTATTTTTCGGAGTTTTTTAAATTAATTTTTTTTCGTTTTTTATTGCCAAAAATTTTCAAGTTTTTAAAAATTTCTTATTTCCATATCAAACTTTTAAAAAAAAATCAAATATTCATCAAAGTATCAAAACAAATATCAAAGTAACAATATCAAAGTGAAAAAATGGGCTTGTGTCAACCTCAGAATTTTTATTATCTGATGTTTGAATTATTTTCAACAAAATTGCTATCTCAAAATTTTTATCGGATGGGTTTGGGGAAAAAGAGCGTGGGGGGACTAGATTGAGCTTCGGTCTCTTTTGGCTCTTTAAAAGTGAACAAGAACTTTCTATTTTCCATCAAATGAGCCCTCTCTGAAGTTTATACGAGTGTCCCCTCTATAAGAACCATATATATCCCCAGAGTATAACTTACAACACCTATCCCTGGGCCCGGGGGGGTTGTGTCGACCCTGGAGTTTTAAAATCTAATGGTTTAACTGTTTCTAACAAAATGGTCACCTGAAATTTTTATCAAATGGGTTTATCGATTCGATACACCCAAAGGCGTGGAGGGCGAGAGGGGCTAGTTGCCCTCCGATCTTTTTTCACCCCGAGAATATGAACTACAACTTTTGATTTACATTCAAATGAACCCTGTCTGAAGTTTAAACAAGTATACGATTCATAAGAACAAAATTGGCTCCTAAAGCCTTATTTCCAGCGCCTGCCCCGTCCCTGGGGGGGGTCGACAGAGGAGTTTTTCTTATCTGATCTTTGAACTATTTTTAACAAAATGACCACACATGATGGAGTTTTCGTTATATGATCTTTGAACAATTTTTAACAAAATGGCTACCTCAAATTTTTATCAGATGTATCTGGGAAAAAACGGCCTGGGGGCCAGTTGCCCTCTGGTCACTTTTGACTCTTAAAAAGGGCACTAGAACTCTCAATTTCCAATCGAATGAGCCCCTTTGAAGTTTATACAACGACCCCTTGTATATGAAGTGCCTCTGGGAAAAAAATGGAGTGGGGGAGGCTGGCTGCCCTCCAATCACTTTTGACTCTTAAAAAGTGAATTATAACTTTCAATTTCCATTCAAATGAGCCCTCTGGGAATTTTATACGAGCATCCCTTCCATAACAACCATACATTCCCACAGGGCATAACTTACAACGCCTACCCCCGGGACCTGGGGGGCTGTGTCGACACCGGAGTTTTTTGTTATCAGGACTTTGAACTATTTTTAACAAAGTGTCTATCTAAAAACTTTTATCTGATGCATTTAGGGCGTAGAAAAGGGGGGCTAGTTGCCCTCCGATCTCTTTTGACTCTTAAAAAGTGAACAAGAACTTTCAATTTCAAATCAAATGAGCCCTCTCCGAAGTTTATACGAGCATCCCTTTCCATAAAAACTATATATGCCCCTAGAGCATTATTCATAACGCCTGCCTCCGGGGCCTGCCGGGTTCCTTCGACACAGAAATTTTTCTTATCTGACCTTCGAACTATTTTTAATGAAATGGCTATTCTAAAAATTTTATTGGATGGGCTTGTGGAAAAAAGGTTGGGGGGGGGCTAGTTGCCCTCGGATATCTATTGACTCTTAAAAATTGAACTAGAACTTTCAATTTCCAATCAAATGAGCCCTCTCTTAAGTTTATACTAGCATCCCTTTCATAAGAACCATATACGCCCCCAGGACAACATTTACAACGCCTATCCCCCAGGCTCTGGGGGGCGATTTTGTTATATAATTTTTGAAAAATTTCCAAAACACTGGGTATCTTAAAATTTATAGCGGACGTGTTTGGGGAAAAAAGAGCGTGGGGGCTAGTTTAACTCTTAAAAAGTGAACTATAACTTTCAATTTCCAATCAAATGAGCCCTCTATGAAGTTTATACGAGTATCCCTTTCATAAGAATCATACATGCCCTTAAGGCAAAACTTAGAACGCCTTTCCCTGTTCCCTGGAGGGGGTTCTATTGACACCGGATTTTTTCTTATCCGACCTCTGAACTATTTTAACAAGATGTCCATCTCAAAGTTTTCATCAGATGGGTTTTGAAAAGAAGGCATGGGGGGGCTAGATTCCCTCGGATCTCTTTTGACTATTAAAAATAGAGCTCGAACTTTTAATATCCAATCAAATGAGCCCTCTCTGAAGTTTATAAGAGCATCCCTGTCATACGAACAGCATATGCCCCAGGGCAAAACTTATAATGCCGGCCCCTGGGCCCTGGAGGGATTTGACGCCACGTGAGTTTTCTTATCTGACTTTTGAGCAATATTCAACTTAATGGCTATCTCTAAAATTTTTTTGGATGCATTTTGGTAAAAAGAGGCATGGGGGGTTTTGGGCTAGTTGCTCTCCAATCTCTTTTGTCTCTATGAAACTTAACTAGAAGTTTAAATTTCCAATCAAATGAGCTATCTCTGAATTTTTTACGAGCATCCCTTCAATAAGAACCATATATTCCCCCAGGGCATACCTGACAACACCTGCCCTCGGGCCTTGGGGGGCTGTGTTGACCCCTGAGTTTTCGCTATATGATCTTTGAACTATTTAAAAAAAAAACTATCTCGAAGTTTTTATCGGATGGGTTTGAGGAAAAAGGGCGTGGAGGGGGGGCTAGGTGCCCTCCAATGTCTTTTGACTCTTAAAAAGTGAACAAAAACTTTTAATTTCTTATCAAATGAGCCCTCTCTGAAGTTTATACAAGCATTCCTTCCGTAAGAACCATATATGTTCCCAGGGTATAACTTATAACCCTTACCCCTGAAGACTGTGGGGGGGTGTCCTGCTCAAACATATAATTTACAGAACTTTCAACTACGTTGAACAAAATGGCTATATCAAAATTTTGAGTGAATGTGTTTGGGGAAATGGTGGGCGTGGAAGGAGTGTCAGTTCCTTAGAATCACTTTCGACTATTAAAAAGGGAAATAGCCATTTAAATTTCCAATCGAATGAGCCTTTTCTGAAGTTTCTACGACAACGTTGTCTATACAAAACAAAACCTTATATGCCCCCAGGGCAAAACTTACAACCCTTCTCCTGAGGGATGTGGGGGAGTGCAATCCTCAAAGATATAATTTCCAGACCTTAAAATTACGTTTAATAAAATGGCTGTCTCAAAATTTTGATTGGATGTGTTTGGGGAAAAGGTGGGCGTGAAAGGGGGGTTAAGTGCCCTCAAATCACTTTCTACTATTAAAAATGGCACTAGCCCTTTGAATTTCCAATCGAATGAGCCTTTTTTGAAGTTTTTACGACAAAGCCTTCTATACAAACCTTAAATGCCCCCAGGGTATAACTAAAAACCCTTGCCTTGAGGGTTGTGGGGGAGTGTCCTCCTCAAAAACATATTTTCTATCTGGAAATCAACTACGCTAAACAGAATGCCTATCTCAAAACCTTGATTGGATGTGTTTGGGGGAATGATGGGCGTGGGAGGGGGGGGAGGGCTAGTTGCCCTCCAATCACTTTCGACTATTAAAAAGGGCACTAGTCCTTTGAACTTCCAATCGAATGAGCCTTTTCTGAAGTTTCTACAACAACGCCTTCTATAAAAACCTTGTATGCCCCAAGGGCATAACTTAAAACCCTTGCCCTGAGGGTTGTGGGGGAGTGGCCTCCTCAAAAATATATTTTCTATATGAAAATCAACTACGCTGAACAAAATGGCTATCTCAAAATTTTGATTGGATATGTTTGGGGAAAAGATGGGCGTGGGGGGGGGCTTGTTGCCCTCCAATCACTTTCGACTATTAAAAAGGACCCTAGAACTCTCGATTTCCCATCGATTGAGCCCCTTTTGAAGTTTCTACGACGACCCCTTCCATATGAAGTGCCTATGGAAAAAAATAATAATAATAAAACATTGGAGCCGTATACTACAGGAGACGCTATAGCGTTGCCTCTGATTATGTGTTCCACCAAATTAAACACAACCGTAGGTGAAGACAAGTGGCTCAGTATGCCCTGCTAAGGCTTCTTATTTCTAAAGTAAACACATCTCTTTAAAAAAAAATTGAGGTACATGAAACAAAACATTCTGTATAATTGGTCCTAATATGTTGGAAGTTTTTCTAAAAATTATTATTTTTTACTTGTTTCATATTTTCGGTACACTAAAAGTATTTTTTCAAAAATTTGCAATTGTTTCTACTACTTTCAGACTACCTCACCGGGAAGAATCAAACAGATTATAGGCTAAACAAAGGCTATTATCGTTTTAATAAACTGTGTTTTTAGTAGTTAGGATTAATTTCATCTGCTAGATTTTATTATCCCTCTCAGAAAATGAATAAAAAAATATTTTAACTTATGACAAAAACAACTTTCATTTGGTTAGTTATTTAAAATAGTTTTGAAAAATGAAAAATATGTTGCAAGAAACAATAAGAGTAAAATGAAATCTAAAACTACGCAAATTTACTCGTTTAGTGAATCGAACTTAAAGCACAAATTAACTAGACTACCTTGAATGAATAAATGGAGCTTGAATAATAAGAAAAAGTAAGTCAGACTGAACAAAATTAGATATCCCATGACTCAATAAATGAAACTTGTCACGCATAGAAATTAAAAAGAATACTAAAATAAATTTTAAAACAAGCAGAAATTATAACGAAAGCGTGGCAAACAGCATCATAAACCCATTCAAACATTTTGTATTAACAAAGTACAAGCATGGAGTAACTAAGGTGAATATCAGCTAATACTCTAAAAAACAAAATCTCAATATCATAAAATATATCAAAAAATTTGGCTTAATATGCTGATTCAAAATATATATGTGTCATTGGCTTAATGACACCCAGAAGACGCAACGAGCCTGAGAAAATTAGTCAGATTTTAGAAAGAGGGGAACATCCTCTAAAGTAAAAGAATTTTAACGTAAATCAGACCGTCAAATTCAACGTTTCAGAGAACTTCAGTATAAAGATTTAGAACTCCTATCACCAAAAATGGAGAATTTTGTATTTTTGGTGAGAAGAAAGGTCATATATACGTGTTTATTTATTGTTTCTTTTTTTTTTCACAAGGAGAGATCATGTCATACCAATGGTCCTAAACATCGGGACAGGGCTCATTCAAACGAAATTTAAAATTTCTAGTGTCCTTTTAGGTGACTAAAAAGATTAAAAGGCAGCTAGGTCCCCTCCCATGCCCCTTTCCCCCAAAAATCGTCCAATCAAAAATTTGAGATTGAAATTTTGTTTGGAATCGTTGAAGCCCCAATACTATGCCTTGGGAGAGACTATCACGCCCCCCCCCCAGCCCCTAGGGATAGATCTTTTAAATTATAAAATCCTAAGTAGGTGAAGCTCCCAGTCAAAGCGACTTAGTCTTCTTGACAATAATTTTCAAACCAATTTTTGCAATTCTTAACTCTGAAAACCTTCGAAAAATCAGTGATTATAATAACATTTTCCTGTTGACTACAGGGCCTTCTGACTCATGTGCCTCTTAATTATTTATCCATGTCAAAATTTGATGGACACGTCCCCTCCCAACCTTAAACCAAACTGTGCTTCTCTTAGTACTTTATCTGGAGAATCTCGAAGTAAATAAAAAATATCATCATACATAGTAGATTGCTTCTAATATGAAATACAATGCTTTTACAATTACAAGAATAATTTTTATGTTTTTTCTTATTAAATAAAACAAACTCTACAAAAACAATTTTTTAAAGTAATATTGATACTAAATATTAAAATTAGTAACATTTAAAATAATTAAAGAGATAAGTAAAAATAAGAACTAACAAAAATTACTATTAAATTTTAAAATTAAGCATATAAAGAACGTAAATTAGAGAAACAAGCATATAAAACATAAATAAAACAAATAAAAAAATATAAATAAATAAAAGAATAAATTTTTGAAAGAGGAAAAATCAAATTAGGTATTCAAGTCAAGCTTATAACGAACAAAACTTCAGAAAATTGTCTGCTGCTTATTCTTCTCTAGGTTTACTACATAAATTAATAAATAAATAAATAAGTTTTTAACTGAAAGTAAGGAGTGACATTAAATTTTAAGACGAACGGAAATTAGTCCTAACATTAAAGGGACTGTTCACTCCTACACACCTCTCTATTTAAACTAAATATTACTCTGTCAGAAATCTAATTTTACAACAATGAAAGCCGTATCAGAGGGTAGCGTGGCGAAGAAAAGACCGTTCCTATCACATAAAAAATGGTCTTAGTCCCTTTTTGGCTTTAATTCTGATCCAAACTTGCAGTTAAAAAAACATATCCCAAGATGTTTCTCATCTAGGACAAGTTAAAATTCAGCTCAAAGCACATGAAAAATTAAAGCAAATATTGCATATTAATTTTGGCAGATTTATGGAGGGTTGCCTCTTCCTAAATACCTTGCTTTTTAAGTTAAAGCTGTTATCCCTTTTAAAAAACTTTCAATTCTAATTAAACAGCCCCTTTTTTTCAATAGACACTTAAAAAACAGTGACAAACAGACACAATTTAGCTTAAAGAGAAAGTTATTGAGTAAGTGCCAACCCTTAATATATCGAAAAATTTCTGTTTGTTTATCAAAAATTACCTGTAAACCAGGCTCACCCTCTGTGAACTCTACCTATCCTCTGCAAGTGACGACATTCACTGGAAATTTCATTGAGCTTAAAGAGCACCCCCCTTTCCCTCCCTGTCAAAGTCTATAGAAACACAACCGTGCTCTGTCTTCTGGCAAAAATAGAAAAATTCCACTTTTTTGCCGATAGGAACTGGAAACATCTACAAAAGGGTTATATGGTACGCTTAATTCGTTGGTGTGGTTTTCCTTAAGATTCCTTGAATTTTATGGGTTGTTTTCCCCCTATTACAAAAATCAGGCGAATTTTCTTAGGCTCGTAACTTCTGATGGGTAACACCAAATTTTATGAATCTTGAATCTTTGGAATAAACATAAAAAGCCGATTCTTTTGATGCATTTTTTAAAACTAAACTTATGATCGTTTTCGTTGCTAGTGTGTCGAGTAACACCTTAGGCTAACTGCATTTCGTTTTCACAAAATGTTTATTTTTATTTTTGTTTTTTACTATGTGTATAGCACAGTGTGCTTTTATTTTTGAAATATCGACGGTAACTGAAAACTAAATTACTATATTGATCAATAAGACTAGGCATATATAAAACGAATATTTGATATATAATTACATTAACAAAGGATACTCAGTAATTAAAGATTTTACTTTACCGTACATTTTATTTTTCAATATTGGAAATATAAAAGAACATATATTAAATATAATTAATCTTTAGTAAGGTACAAGTGACGTTATTAGATATTTATGATTAGTAGAGGGGGCAGTAACCAAACTCCTGTTTGTAACAATTCTTGTTCGTTTTAAATTGACATGAATGTTGCATTAATTTTTTTCTATTAAACATTGGAGATGCACCTTTCTGAAAAAAAAAACAAATTGAACAAATTATGATTGAATAAAGCATCCCCTAAATAACAAATGATATATATGGATTAATAACCTTATAAATTCTTTAGCTATTGCAGATAATAGTTTTTGTCAACCTGGGTGCACTATATCACTTTGATATGAAGGATATAGTTATTTTTTTTTTATTTTTTTTTAGCTCAATAGCTTTAGTTGTAATAGTAAAAGTTTCAATAGTTTCAAGAGTCAGAGTCCTAATCGCAGTCGCAGTAACAGTCTAATTACATTCGCTGCTCAAAGTCGCAGCAATAGTAGTCTTTTGTTGTCAGACTCGCAAATAGTGTCATTTGTAAGTATTCGTGGGCTAAAGTACACACAGTCACAAGTAGTAATCGTAAGAAGTAACCACGGCCACTACTTATGAAAGTTGCAAATAGTCTCAGTATTATTAAAGTAACAACCATTAAATGGTCTTAGTCATAGTCACAAGTATGCTTGTTCACTAGTATTTACAGTCAAAAGTAGTTAGAATTACAAATAGTCAAAAGTGCAAGTAGTCAGACTAATAGATACCAATTAATTCAGCCACAGTCATAAGCAGTTGCACTTTCATTTAGTCTCAATTACTTATAGTTGCATTTCAAGATCGTCGTTGTGACAAACAGACGCAATTGCAGTAACAAAACTACCAATACTGGTCCTGAAAATATTAAGCTATTACCTTAGTGGGTTCCTTGAAATTGCAGGTAAACCCATTTGATAACCTTGAAGCACACAGTGGACACGATACTGGTATAAAATAGAGGCAGTCGAAGTTGTAAGAAGTCAAACATGCAAGTAGTTTCAAGTAGTCATAGTCAAAGTCACAAGTATTCACCATTAAAACTGAAGTACTAATAGTAATAGTGGTCCTTAAAGTATATAAGTGAATTCCTTTAACCAGTTATAAGACATATTACATATACCATTTTGGTAAGCATAATCTACGAAGCGCACAATGATACATCGTGATGTATTCAAGTTTTGTGAATTCTAGATCGTTAAAATGCAAGGAACATAGATATTTTTAATAATTTAAATAAAAGGACAACTAAAAACTAGATTGTTATATAGGAGAAAGATCACCTAAACAGGACAAGGAGAGGGGGCTGGTTGACCTCCAATCTTTCTTCTACATCCCTTCAACATTCCTTGAAAGTCTCAACTACCATGACCCTCAGTAAGTCCTTAGACACTGTTCATAGTGTCATGGCACAACAAAATAGCCCATGGTTTATTTTGAGTGCGTTCAGCAACCCTCTCAGAATTTCCTCGCAGTTTGGTCTTGATCGTATCAGCTTTTTTTAATTCAATATATCATATGCAGACTTTTTTTAATAAATGATACGTTAAAGATGCGTAACTTGCATCACAAATGACCCTTGCCCCGGTGGCTTTGGGGGTTTTCCTCAACCCATGAGTTATAACTATTTAACTTTTGGATAACTTTAAGCAAGACAGATATCTCAAAATTTTTATCGGGTACATCTTGAGAAAAGGGTATTTTGAGGGGCTGGGAGTGATCTTAGAGTCTATGAGACCTCCAGTTGATTGAAGGTTTTGTGCAATTGTGTGTTCATCTTGATTTCGACATGGTTTTCCACATTAATCCCTTTAAATTTGTAATGAGTTGTCCAATTATCAAAATGAATAAACTAAAAAATTAAAAAAACAAATTTCATTCTGATTTTATAATAACAGTCGTTCAAGGACCGGACGAAAGTTCTTTAAACTAAAAGTAAAAAGCGACCTCAAAACATGAAACGAAAAAAATTATTACTTATGCGAGGTGGATTTCCCCCTCCTCAATACCCCGCTCTTAACGTTGCACTTTTGACTTTAACTTATTAAAATAATGGTTACAGTTAAGAGGGGGATTGTAAAACAGAAATTCTTTATAACTTGATTTAGTGATTCCCAAAAATTAAAAAAGTTTCAAGTTTTCGGGCGGCTCATAATCGGGTTAATTGCCAAAGCTCCCCCTTCTACATTTTGTCCAAAATAGATCTAAGCTTGTTGTCTTAATCTGGGGGAGGGGACCTTCTCCTCCCCTATGCGTGACTAATACCTAACCATGGACTTTTTTGCAACAAAAATTAACTCATGCGGTAATTTACGACTGTATTTACTTTTATTAGACTTTTTTTCTCAGACAGACAAAAGGGTAGTTAGGTGAATGGATATGTCGGGCAAAGTCTATGAGAAGCAAGTAACTGAATACAAGTTTAGAATACAACTTTAAATGAATATTAAATGACAGTGTGTTCCTCGTCGCTATTTACATAGCTGGTTTGAAAAAAAAAATTGACATGTGTTTCTAAGTGCTCTACAAGAGGGAAATGAAGTATTTCATTAACCAGACTTGGAAATTTAAGAACAAAGAGAAGACACTAACCCTCGTACTTCCAGTCACCTTATTATGGAAGAGGAATTTCCGCCTAAACATAATCAAGTGACCCTCATAAATACTTATATCTTATTAAATATTTCTGGGAATCAAGAGGAATCATACAACAGTTTCGAAGCCCACACCCCCTTCTCGATCATTGAAAAAGTTCTATATTCGTACTGCCGTTTAAAAAAAACCTCTGAAGCATCTATCCCCCCCCCCCTCAAGTACAAAATGACCCAACCACCCACTGGCACGATAGCTGATGCTCTTTCATGATATAATTTTATAATTTTATGAAATAGAAACATGGATCAGTTTACTAAAAAAAAAAGTTTCAAACAACTTTCAATACCATTCTTCTGTAAAAAAAATTTAAATCTATTTATCTAGGACATTTAAGTATATCGTTTTGAAACAGATAGAGCTACAAAATCCCCGGTGATGAATTTTTCAAATTTGTATTACTAATACTTCTGTATAAAATTAAAAATATATATAAGATAAATAAATATAATTATAAATATAAAGACATCATAACTATTTAAAAAATATCGGTTTAATTCTGATTTTCTTTTACCCTAGGTTTTGTGCGAAACATATAATGAATATACAATAATACATAACAATTAAACTTTTTATAGGATCAAATGGAAAGATCGCTTTACCTGGACTCCTTTCTGTTCCAAATTATGATGAGTTTCGTTTCAATTTACATGGCAAATTAGTTTGTCTTTCTATTTGGAATTTTGTCTCTATGTGTGTTAAAAAAAAATATCCCTGAGAGAATATATCTTAAAATATTTCCCCACACACCCATCCCCAACCACTCTTCTTTTTTCTGGCCCCCCCCCCCCAGTTTTCCAGAGTTCCCTTGAGCTCGTCACTACGGTAATAAGGATGTTTTGTCTGGAGTTGATTCCTCAGCTGCACAATTTTTCTCCGTCACCTAAAAGCCATTTAGGGTCAAATTTCTCACATTGTGTAATATTCTCTATAATTCGTAGTACTAACGCTGAAAATCAAAATTTTTATAGACGTTTTCCAGAGAAATAATCTACGGATTGTTTGGGGTATCTGACTGACTGATCGTTTTTCAAATAGTAAGCTCTACTAAAAGTGTGTTTCAATCTGACTTTCTACACCTACAACGACAGATAAGTTGAAAAGGCTAGGGCACGTTCTATGGATGGTGTATGACATTTGTCCTTCTCATCCAACCGTCTAGGACTAAACGGAAAGCAGGACGTCCTCAGTTGGAATTGGAGGATGTCAATAAGAAAGACTTAAGGGAAATAGGAATTTCTTGATAAAGATGTAAAGAGGGAAGCTTCGGATTGACTGGGATGGAGGAGCGTGCATAGCTGGGTTGAGGTCAAGCGGCTTGTGCCTGTAGTAAACTGTTAGTATTATCAGTAGCAACTAAATCTAATATTTTGTCATAACATTCACAATTACCAATGATTTATTACAACAGTAGTCTCATGACTAGCGACCACACCGCTATATTGATTAAAAACATGTCTATCAGATCGAGCTTTAATTGAAAAAAAGTGGATGGGTTGTACAAATGGTAACATTTATCCCACCATTAGTGTAGGCCCTTGTTTATCTGAGAGCGAAGAAATCCTTTGGCTGAGTCTCAAGCCGTAAGTGCTCCCCAGTCCTTCTAATTTTATTTCAATTGCTTTATTCTATTACTATCAAAACCAAAATGGTAACAAGAAATAAATTCACCCGAAAGTTGCAATAAACCACTGACTTGGTTATTACTATACCCCAACGCTGGACCTTTTTTAGCATTATCTCCCTCCTTTTGTCTTCCTTTTAAGACTTTTAAGTGTTATTTTTCAATAGAAAATGGCTCTTACAACCTTCTTTAAAATTCTGCCTTTCTTGCTTCTTGTTACTTGGCTGAATACCGAAGATCAATCCGATACTTTCAATTTACAGAATCTTGAAACGAAATTTGCTGCTTTCCATAAAAAGCTAAATTATTATTTTATTTCCCAGAAAAAAGGACTCCAGAGATATTTTTCAGGAAATTCCCGATTTTATTGCGAAAATAAGGTTGAAGAATTGTTTGATAGCAAACCAAACAATTTATATTTTGAGGATAAAAAGTTATGCGATAGGATCTGAACCACCTGATGTTACCACCAATAACCTTTACATACCGTATCCACCGCTTCCATTATACAAAGCCTTGCGGCATTACAGAGCTGCCAAAGGTTCAAGGAGTCAAAGAAAATGAGTTTCAGCATTTTTTTTTTGCTGAAAAAAGGATATTTGGAAATATTTCAATATTTTCAAAATATATTTGAAAATTTGAACAGTACGCTAAGTTGCATTAATCTGTTCTAACTGATTGACTACTAATGAATACGCAAGCACGTTATTACATTTTGTAATCTTCATTAATGTAACAAACGTAGCTCAAGTCCCCTTCTATAAAGTCCCTTTATATGTTTTTCAGAAAAACGAAATTTCTCAACAAAACATATTATTTGCCGTGATGAGATAACAAGGGTAAACTTGCACGTGCACGTATTCTGTTTACTTTTTCTTTTTTTTTAATGGGTGAGGTGTTTGTGTTACTTCTACTAAAAGTAGTGATTTAATGGGCATTAGAATTAAATAGTTCAATTCATTCAGGGGTAAAATTCAAATTATCTTTTCAGAATTCCTTGGAATTTTCTCCTGGTTCTACTGTCACTCTACTGTCTAGCTTTAATTACATAATGAACGGTAATGATTTTTTTTTTTGGGGGGGGGGGGTCATGTGGCACATTCTTTTTCTGTGAAGTTTAAAATAAGGTTTTAATTTTATTCACCGATAATTTGAGTCACCATGCAATCAGCATGCTTCATGTACCAGCATAATTCTCACCTGACAAGATTCTTTTTTTCTATTCTTAGAATTAGATATATTAAATTATTCGAGTAATTTTAAGTTTCTCCATGAGATACATATTAAATATTTTTTACAAATGCAGGCAAATCTAACCACTACTAATGTTTTTCTGAAAAAACATCCTAGATTAAGTTTGATTCGATGAGTTACAAGTGCGAGCACTTTTCACACCAAAATTGGTAGCCTCTCTCTTCAGTACCTAATATAAATCTAATATCAAATAATTAATATCTTATGTCTTAGTTGCTTTTATTACTTAACAATAGTTTATATGAAGGACAACCTAAATCACTCAATTGTTATCCGGGGAATGATATATATATACGGCCTGAATATATGTTAACTACTTTTTGTACAATTTTACTATACTGGGTTGGTGTTACATTGGGTGTCACTGACTCTCATCTTATCTTCTAAAGAACATCAAACTGTAATTTTCAGATTACTTCTATAGATACTCTTCTTCTTTCCAAGTTGCACTTCTTTCATAATAAGGTGAGATTTCCACAACTGAAAAAGTGCATAATTTATGTTAATTAAACTGTCAAAATAAGCTCACGAAAATACAAAAATAAACATTAGCAGGGCAGCGAGGGCTCCGCTAAAAATTGTAGATTGGTGTATGGGATTGGTGTTATATTGGGTATCGCTGAGTCTTGTATAGACGCTGTTCTTCTTCTTTTTTAGGTTGCACTTCTTTCAAAATACGGTGAGACTATCCGCAACTGCAAAAGTATATAATTTATGTTAATTAAACTGTCGCAGTTGAGGCTAAAACCAAACAGTTGAAGGCTATTTTGTAGTTTTGCTGGTTACTCCTCGTTCTGCAAAATTAGCTTTTGCTGTGCAAAGTACTCTGTTCCAACTTTTATGATGTAGTTTATTATATCAAGAGGAAAGGGTTCATTAAAATCCTAATTCGTATCTTTCGTTTACGCAGCATCCGCCCTCTATACTAATAATCCAGCCAATGTGAGTTAAGCTAATTTTTTCTTACCCAATATCACTCTTAAACATTACTTAGTCCGAGTCTACGTGACTCGGTCTTCTTACTATTGAACTAATTACCAAGAAGTCAGTCATTTTGAACAAACCACTTCAAATATATTTATCTAGTATCACATGCAAGGATAGGACCTTCCCTTTAGACTATCACGTCTTTAGAGAGAGCTGTAGCTCTTAACGGCAGAATAAAACACTTATACTGCTTGACAAAACTCAGACTTCTGGGTTTTGAAATTAGGACATCAGATATGATAGGTCTTGTGACTCAAGGGCTTCTCAATTAATAATCTAGGAATAAAATTTCATTGACAAAACCTCTCCCCAACCCAAAGCCACACTGTTCTTCTCTTAAAACTGTATGTACGGCCTCTTTAAGTCCCAATTGCATGATCATAATAGGTAATTTGATTCCTAAAGAAGCCAAATTAGTCCCCGAGAAATTAAAATTCTGACTCTGATCACCTTCCTTATAGATTGATCAACTTAAATTTTATAAAATTGCTAGGAACGTCCTCTTTTCCACTAATCCTATTCGAAAACTCATTTACAACATCAACAACACCTGGAGCTTTATTATTTTTAATCCATGTTTTGCCAACTCTAATTCTTCCTCACAAAGTAAATACTTTTTTACTTCGAAGAGTCACAAACTATTTTTTTTCATTTTTTTAGCATTTACAGTAACTTTACAACAGTTTATCACGCTCTTAAAATGCTCAAAATCCTGCCCCTTTCTATTTAACTCTTTATTTAGCACTGACTGTAACGCTTTTGTTTTCGATTTATTTCAATTTATTAATAAACCTATAATCAGCTAATTATATTTGACTCTAAAGCATATATTGTTTGAGCAGAAAAAAAAAACAAATAATAAGAAAAAAAAAGAAGAAAGCGAAAAAACAAAAAAAAAGAGAACGTTAATTAACAGTACCAGATGAAAATAAAAATGGTTATATTACCACGAAATGTACCAAACAATTTATAAACAAATCATAGATACAAAATCAACATAGGAGCAAAACTCATAGAGGAGCAAGGAGTGAAAAAGCATGAGAGTTTACCGGGTAAAAGTCTGTGACGGGCAGTGTGTGCAAGTCTTAGGTTAGCAAGCAAAACTAGAATTGCAATTTCAGTTAATCCATAGTTGCGTATAGATCAAAGGTACGATATCTTAGAGGAAGCCCTAAAAAGAATTTAACGTCCTTATGCTGTTGTTTTTTAATGATTGTAGCAACTTTAATGATTTTAATGATGTAGCAACACACTGCAGCGCCCAGACTTTGATTCCAGAAGTGAGACTATGCAAAAGCGTCTCCATATTAAACCAAATAGGAAGAAGAAGAAGACAAACCAATACAAAATTTTACTAATGCGATCTACCTGTATAATCCAGACAGTCAGAAAAATTTCTTCATGCCTTACTTAGTTTTCAAGTGTATTCATACCTCCTTTATTTAACATAACACCTACCTCAGTTAACATACTTTATATTTTGATGTTTTATCCACTTATCCAAGCATATACTTGGATGCTTTAACTTACAAAGATGAAACCCAAAATGGGTAAATATACCAAAATTATGGAAGTTACTTTAGTTTTTCTTCCCCATTTGTTTCCGTGTTCTCCTATTGCATTTCCTTAGCACAAAGTTCATCAAAATGATCATTATAAATGAGGATAGAACGAAATCCTGCCAACCACAACCGCGGCAGTTTTATTTTCATATATAGAACTAATCACTATAATGTTTGTCTTGTATACCACACAAGAATGATAACTTCGCTAAAGCTCTTCTATCAGCTGAGTCGTAAGCTTGCTCATGATCTAAAAAACCAAGAACTAAAGGTGTTTGATGACTCGGGCACTTCTCACTTACTAACCTAAGAGTCAAAATTTAGTGACACCTTCTCTAGCGAAGCTAGATCAGACTAATGTTTCTATAATTTACACCCTCATTCTTATCACCTTTCTTATACAGGGTTTAATTCGGGCTTTCCAAGTATTGCTAGGTAGTTTCCCTTTTTCAAAAATCATATTCATAATCTCCAGAAATTTCTTTCTAACCTCATAGCGACCATATTTGAGAAACTCATTAACCACAGTATCAGCAGCTAGGGCCTTGTTATTTTTTATTCCTTTTAGTACTGTTAATAATTCTTCCTCCCAAAATAAATCTTCATTCAAGTCCAAAATGACGCAAACTTTTTCATTTTCCTCCATGTATTTTTCTGCGGTTCTATTCTGGTTTAGCATATTCTCAAAACGTTCAGCTCATCTCCCTTTAACTCTTTCCTTATCACTAATTTTGGCCCCGTTCCTATCTTTAACTAGGACAAGTCCAGATTAACAACTTCCTCTTAATTTATTAACATGTCAGTAGAAAATTTAACTATTATGCCGTCTAACTGCATATTCCACATCCTCGGCAATTTTATCCATGGCCTCCACTTCACACCACACTGGTTCATACTTTAATGCTTTCTCCACTTTTCTTACATTTCTTTTGTTTTCTCTATTAAAAATAAAGCTTTTTCACGAATATTTCAAGTTGCGCTCCTCACTTTCTTCCCTAAGAGACCATCAGCAGCTTCACAAATAGTTTTCATCATTAGCCTTATTCCTTATCTATTTACACCATCCTTCCAGTCTCAGTAAATAAATTCTATTTCACCTAACTTCATTTTTCCTAACCCTGGGAAACGAGTTTCGAACTGGAAAGTCCAGTTCGAAGTGTCTGAATTTGTGAGTAAAAATGTTGACACGATATTATTTTTTAACGTCGTAACATTGCAAGCTGAAATTCTCATATTCTTAAATTCATTGAAATTATTTTGACCTCAGCAAAAGATTTGGTCCCAGAACCAAGTGCCGGACGGGGACCAACACGTATCTGGGAACTCCAGAAGTATCTGGAGGTGTCCCAGAAGTATCCCAGAAGTATCTGGGAACTCCACCTGAATGGAGGCTTTATGCAATCCTGGGCACATCTTGATCACTATATGGTTTTCAGCAAATGGCGATGTTTTTTTGTCAACAGTAATCTCAAGCCTACTACCTCCGACTCATTACATAATCATGTCTACAAGTATGATGTTACTACGGTGAGTCAGCCCATAGTACATAAATATAAGAGGCGGTCCATAGTAGATAAACATAAGAAAAGGTTGTTAAGCCCAAAAACGCCTGCCAAAAGAGACCAATTCCAGAATAACAGTAGAGGAGGGGGTGTTACTCGTGACATTACCACGTGGTTTATGGTTTTCTCAGTGAGAATGAAAAAACAGGAATTTTCTCACTTGAAAAACCAGGAATTTTGTCTGTTTTATGGTTTTTGTCAGTGAGAATGAAAAAACAGGAACTTTCTCACTTTCATGGATGTCAACAGCAATTTATGTATGTTTCATGGTTTTTGTCAGTGAGAATGGAAAAACAGTATTTTTCTCACTTTGCTGTCAGTCATTAATCAAATTGTTTCCGGGCAAAGTTTAGTAATGTCTGACAGGTACTGCTTCAGGAATAGATCCAAGTCATTAATGTCTTTGCCTCGGAAACAACTCTTTTGGTCGAACTCCAAAGGATATTAATAACCAAACGCCATGAAAACAATTCTCCATGAAACATCTTAACGATGAATTGTTTTAGCGCGGGAATCAAGTTTCTTATTAATTTGAAATGCATTAGCGCAGAGATGCCAAAAACAAAAGGAACACGCTGAATTACGTTTAGGGATAATTTTGGCGAAACTTTTTTAGACAGGTTATGGAATTATTTCGGCGAAAGATTTTTGAAGAGATTTTGGAAGAGGATTTAATGGTGAAACTCTGTGGTCGTTATAATATACAAGTTTCATTTGAACAGTGTTGTGAGGTCCTCTAACTCAACCCCAAAGGGTTCCAATCCCCCTACCCCAACCCCGAAGGAAGCCCCCGGTCCTCAAAGGTCCCCCAAGCTCCCAAAGGGCCACCGGCGCCCCCAAAGGCCCACCCAGACCCCCAAAGACCCTCCCCTGGTCCTCAAAGGGCCCCCGGACTCCCAAAGGGCCACCCGGACCCCAGAGGCCCTCACCCGGTCCCCAAAGGTCCACCAGGCTCCCAAAGGACCAATCGGCCCTCAAGTGCCCCCCCGACCCCCCAAGGGCCCCCCCAGGCCCCCAAAGGCCCTCCCCCGGTCCTCAAAGGTCCCCCGGGCCCGAAAAGCGCTGCCGGGCCAGGAAAGCGCCGCAGGATGTGCCGCAGGGATGCGCCGCAGGGATGCGCCGCAGGGATGCGCCGCAGGAATGCGCCGCAGGGATGCGCTGCAAAAAGTAAACTAAAAAGTAAAAATTTCGAAATGTTATCCCCCAAACGCCCTCCTCAGACCCCCAAAGACCCTCCTCTGGTCCTCAAAGGTCCCCCAAGCTCTAAAAGGACCAACCGGCTCCCCAAGGGTCCCCCAAACACCCTCAAAGGCTCTCCCCGAGCCCCCGTCTTTCATTGATGTGTGTTGTCTGAAACCTATGATTTGGGATGTGTAGTTTGCTACTTCAGACTTTTCTGAGCTAAGGTTTCATAGTATTTCCTAGGTGAATGTTGTCTGAAACCAATACTTTGGGATGAGTAGTTTGCTATTTCAGGCTTTTATGAGCTAGGTTTCTTAGCCTTTCGTTGGTGTGTGTTGACTGAAACTTATGATTTGGGAATATGTAGTTTGCTATTTCCGACTTTTCTGAGTTGGATTTCTTAGTCTTTCATAGGTGTGTGGTGTCTGAAACCTATGATTTGGGATGTGTAGTTTGCTATTTTCGACTTTTCTGAGCTGGATTTCTTAGCCTTTCATAGGTATGCGTTGTCAGAAAATTATGATTTGGGATGTATAGTTTGCTATTTCAGGCTTTTCTGAGCTAAGGTTTCCTAGTATTTCGTAGGTGAATGTTGTCTGAAACCAATAGTTTGGGATGAGTAGTTTACTATTTTTGACTTTTCTGAGCTAGGTTTCTTAGACTTTCGTTGGCGTGTGTTGACTGAAACCGATGATTTGGAATATGTAGTTTGCTATTTTTGACTTTTCTGAGTTGGATTTCTTAGTCTTTCATAGGTGTGTGTTGTCTGAAACCTATGATTTTGGATGGGTTGATTGCTACTTTTGACTTTTCTGAGCTGGATTTCTTAGCCTTTCATAGGTGTTTGTTGTCTGAAACCTATAGTTTGGGATGTCTAGTTTGCTATTTTTGACTTTTCTGAGCTAGGTTTCTTAACCGTTCATAGGTGAGTGTTGTCTGAAACCTATGATTTAGGATATGTAATTTGCTATTTCCGACTTTTCATAACCGGATTTCTTAGTCTTTCGTAGGTGTGTGGTGTCTGAAACCTATGATTTGGGATGTGTGGGTCGCTATTTTTTTACTTTTATGAGCTGGATTTCTTAGCCATTCATAGGTGTGTGTTGACCGAAACCTATGATTTGGAATGGTTAATTTGCTATTTTTGACTTTTATGATCTAGATTTCTTAGCCTATCATATGTTTGTCCTTTCAGAAAATTATGATTTGGGAGGTGTAGTTTGCTTTTTGGACTTTTCAGAGCTAGGATTCTTAGTCACTCATAGGTGTTTGTTGTCTGAAACTTCGAGTTTGGGATGAGTAGTTGGCTATTTCAGACTTTTCTGAGCTAAGGTTTCTTAGTATTTCGTAGGTGAATGCTGTCTGAAACTTATGATTTGGGATATGTAAATTACTATTTCGGGCTTTTCTGACTTGGATTTCTTAGTCTTTCATAGGTGTGTAGTGTCTGAAACCTATGATTTGGGATGTGTAGTTTGCTATTTTCGACTTTTCTGAGCTAGGTTTCGTAGCCTTTCATAGGTATGTGTTGTCAGAACATTATGATTTGGGATGTGTAGTTTGCTATTTCAGGCTTTTCTGAGCTAAGGTTTTCTAGTATTTCGTAGGTGAATGATGTCTGAAACCAGTAGTTTTGTATGAATAGTTTGCTTTTTTCGACTTTTATGAGCTAGGTTTCTTACTCTTTCTTTGGTGTGTGTTGACTGAAACCGATGATTTGGGATATGTAGTTTTATATTTTTTACTTTTATTAGATTGATTTATTAGTCTTTCATAGGTGTGTGTTGTCTGAAACCTATGATTTGGGATGGGTGGATTGCTACTTTTGACTTTTCTGAGCTGGATTTCTTAGCATTTCATAGGTGTTTGTTGTCTGAAACCTATAGTTTGGGATGACTAGTTTGCTATTTTTGACTTTTCTGAGCTAGGTTTCTTAGCCGTTCATAGGTGAGTGTTGTCTGAAACCTATGATTTGGAATATGTAATTTGCTATTTCTGACTTTTCATAACCGGATTTCTTAGTCTTTCGTAGGTGTGTGGTGTCTGAAACCTATGATTTGGGGGTGTGTGGGTTGCTATTTTTTGACTTTTCTGAGCAGGATTTCTTAGCCATTCGAAGGTGTGTGTTGACTGAAACCTATGATTTGGGATGGTTAATTTGCTATTTTTGACTTTTCTGAGCTAGATTTCTTAGCCTTTCATAGGTGTGTCCTGTCAGAAAATTATGATTTGGGAGGTATATTTTGCTTTTTGGACAATTCAGAGCTAGGATACTTAGTCACTCATAGGGGTTTGATGTCTGAAACTTCGAGTTTGGTATGAGTAGTTGGCTATTTCAGACTTTTCTGAGCTAAGGTTTCTTAGTATTTCGTAGGTGAATGCTGTCTGAAACTTATGATTTGGGATATAGTATTTCGTAGGTGAATGCTGTCGGAAACTTATGATTTGGGATATGTAAATTACTATTTTGGGCTTTTCTGAGTAGGATTTCTTAGTCTTTCATAGGTGTGTGACGTCTGAAACCTATGATTTGGGATGTGTAGTTTGCTATTTTCGACTTTTCTGAGCTAGGTTTCTTAGCCTTTCATAGGTATGTGTTGTCAGAAAATTATGATTTGGGATGTGTAGTGTGCTATTTCAGGCTTTTCTGAGCTAAGGTTTTCTAGTATTTCGTAGGCGAATGTTGTCTGAAACCAATAGTTTGGGGTGAGTAGTTTGCTATTTTTGACTTTTCTGAGCTAGGTTTCTTAGTCTTTCGTTGATGTGTGTTGACTGAAACCTATGATTTGGGATATGTAGTTTGCTATTTTTGACCTTTCTGAGCTGGATTTATTAGCCTTTCATAGGTGTGTGTTGACTGAAACCTATGATTGGGATGAGTGGTTTGCTATTTTTGTCTTTTCTGAGCTAGATTTCTTAGCCGTTCATAGGTGTGTGTTGTCTATCACACACAAAAACTTACACACACACACTAAAACATACGCACACACAAAAACTTACACACACTCACAAAAACTTACACACACACACACAAAAACTTACACACACACACACACACACGAAAACTTACGCACACACACGAAAACTTACACACACACACTCCAAAACTAACATAAACACAAAAACTTACACACACACACACACACACACAAAAACTTACACATTCACACGAAAACTTACATGCACATAAAAACTTACACTCACACAAAAACTTACACACACTCTCAAAAACTTACACGCACACAAAAAAACTTACACACACACACAAAAACTTACACACAAACACAAAAACTTACACACACAAAAAAACTTACACACAAACACACACAAAAAAAAAAAAAAAAACAAAAAAAAAAAAAACAAAAAAAACACAAAAAAACAAAAACAAAAAAACACAAACACACACAAAAACACAAACAAACACACACACACACAAACAAACTTACAAACACACACAAAAAAAAAACTTACACACACACACAAACAAACATATACAAACTTACAAACACACACAAAAACTAACACACACACACAAAATCTGAGACACACAAAAACTTACACACAAACAAACAAACAAAAAAACACATTCACAAACAAAAAAGCACACAAAAACAAAAAAGCAGACAAAAACTTACACACACACACACACACACACAAAACTTACACACACGCACAAAAACTTACACACACACACACACACACTTACACACACACACACACACACAAAAAAACATACACATTCATATGAAAACTTACACACACACAAAAACTTACACACACACACACACACACACGAAAACTTACACACACAAACACGTCAAAACTTACACACACAAAAGCTTAGACACACAAAAACTTACACACACACACACACAAAAACTAACACCCACACTCAAAAACTAACACCCACACGCAAAAACTTACATGCACACAAAAACTTACATTTAAACAAAAAATTACACACACTAAAAATTACACACACACACTAAAAATTACACACACACACACAAAAACTTACACACACACACGAAAAAATACGCACACACACACACACAAACAAAAACATACATACACACAAAATACAAAAGAACAAGAAAACAAACAAGAAAATAAAATCTTACAAGAATACACAAACTTACACACACAAACAAAATCATAAAAACACACAAAAACACATACAAACACACACGAAAAATCACACACACACACGAAAACTACACACACACACACAGAAACTTACACACACACACATGAAAACACACACACACACACACGAAAACTTACACACACACATCAAACACACACACACACACACACACACACACACACACACACACACACACACACACACACACGCAAAACTCACACACACACGCACACACACACACGAAACTACACACACACGCCGAAACTTACACAAACACAAACACACACACACACACACACACACACACACACACAAAAACACACACATGCACACGAAGACTTACATGCACACAAAAACTTACATGCACACAAAAACTTACACACACAGACACACACAAAACTCACACACACACACACACACACGAAAACTTACACACACACACCAAAACTTGCACACACACAAAAACTTACACACACACACACACACACACACACACACACACAAAAAAGAAACTTACACATGAAAACAACAAAAACTCACACACACACGCACAAAAAATTACAAACACACACACACACACACACACACACAAAACTTACACACACACACACGAACACTCACACACACACACACAAAAACTCACAAACAAACAAAAACTTAAACACAAAAACAAAAAAACACACACAAAAAAAAAAACAAACAAACACAAAAAAAAAACTTACACACACACAAAAACACACACAAAAATTTAAAAACAAACACAAAAACTTACACCCACACTCAAAATCTCAGACACACAAAAAATTACACTAACACACAAAAACTTACACCCACACGCAAAAACTTACATGCACACAAAAACTTACATGCACACAAAAACTTACACACACACAAAAACTTACACACACACACAAAAACTAACAAACAAACACACAAACATAAAAACAAACACAAACATACACACAAACACACACACACACACACACACATACACACACACACACACACTACACATGCACATGAAAACTTACATGCACACAAAAACTTACACACACACACACGTCAAAACTTACACACACAAAAGCTTAGACACACAAAAACTTACACACACACACACAAAAAAACTTACACCCACACTCAAAAACTAACATGCACACTAAAACTCACAAGCACGCAAAAACTTACACACACAAAAACTAACACACACTCACAAAAACATACACACACACACAAAAACTTACGCACACACACACTAAAACTTACTCACACACACTAAAACGTACACACACACACGCCAAAACTTACACACACACAAAAACTTATACACTTACCATATCACAGTTACATTGTCTTAATTTTTCAAATTTCCTTTTGAATTTCTGTCGTGAAATGCAAGAGTTGGAATATTTTAGTAGTGACTTGTTGTGTTTTACCTTCTTACAGTTAGCCTACATTGTCTTAATTTTTCAAAGTTAATTTGGATTATCTGTCATGAAATGCAAGAGTTGGAAAATTTGGGTCTTAGTCCACCAGCCCGAATGGTGGAAATCTTGTAGCTCAGTATTGGGGTCCCATTCCAACAGCCTGAACGGTGGAAATTCACTAGCTCAGAATTGGGGTCTTAGTCCACCAGCCTGAATGGTGGAAATCCACTAGCTCACTCTGGGGGTCTCCGCCCACCATTCTTAATGATGTACATTCACTGTTTAAGTTAGGTTATTTTAAATTATATTAAGAGCGCAGGTTAAGTTAACATATCATTTTACGGCGAGTATGGTTAGGTTAGAGTAGATTCATTTAGGGTTAGGTTAAGTTAGGTTAGGTTAGCCCATGTACGCTTTACTTAGGTTAGCTTAGGTTTGGTGATAGACAGTCACAAATTTAGGTCTATGATTATTTTAGGTGAGCTTGGATTAAATTAGGTTAGGTTTTTCCGGCGAGTATGGTTAGGTTAGACTAGATTAAGTTAGGTTAGGTTAAGTTAGGTTAGGTTAGCCCATGTACGCTTCACTTAGGTTAGCTTAGGTTAGGTGAGAGACAGGCAAAAAGTTAGGTGTATGATTAGGTTACGTTAGGTTAGATTAAATTAGGTTAGGTTAAGTTAGGTTAGGCTAGGTTAGCCTACGTACGCGTGCGTACGTAGGCTAACCTTGCCTAACCTAACTTAACCTATCCTAACTTAATCTAACCTAACCTAACCTAATCATACACCTAACTTTTTGCCTGTCTCTCACCTAACCTAAGCTAACCTAAGTGAAGCGTACATTGGGCTTACCTAACTTAACATAACCTAACTTAATCTAGCCTAAATTAACCATACTCGCCGGAAAAACCTAACCTAATTTAATCCAACCTAACCTAACCTAATCATACACCTAACTTTTTGCCTGTCTCTCACCAAACCTAAGCTAACCTAAGTAAAGCGTACATTGTCAAAACAAACCTAACTTACAATAACCTACATTTAACTAGTCTAACCCGCCTCTAATGTAAAGGTAAGTAATACTTAAACTGATCGATCAATGTAAGTTAACCTAACCTAAAAGCAAACGATACTATAAATCATTAATAATGGTCGGCGGAGACCTCAATATTGAGCTAGTGGATTTCCACCATTCAGGCTGGTGGACTAAGACCCCAATTCTGAGCTAGTGAATTTCCACCGTTCAGGCTGGTGGACTGGGACCCCAATACTGAGCTAGTGGATTTCCACCATTCGGGCTGGTGGACGAAGACCCTAATTTTCCAACTCTTGCATTTCATGACAGAAATTCAAAATGAACTTTGAAAAATCAAGAGAATGTAACTGTGAGAAGGTAAAACACAACAAGTCACTACTGAAATATTCCAACTCTTGCATTTCACGACAGAAATTCAAAATGAAATTTGAAAAATTAAGACAATGTAACTGTGATATGGTAAGTGTATAAGTTTTTGTGTGTGTGTAAGTTTTGGCGTGTGTGTGTGTACGTTTTCGTGTGTGTGCGTTAGTTTTCGTGTGTGTGTGTGTAAGTTTTTGTGTGTGTGTGTAAGTTTTTGTGCGTGTGTGTAAGTTTTTGTGTATGTAAGTTTTTGCGTGCATGTAAGTTTTTGTGTGCATGTAAGTTTTGCGTGTGGGTGTAAGTTTTTGTGTGTGTGTGTGTGTAAGTTTTTGTGTGTCTAAGCTTTTGTGTGTGTAAGTTTTGACGTGTGTGTGTGTAAGTTTTTGTGTGCATGCAAGTTTTCGTGTGCATGTGTAAGTGTGTGGGTGTGTGTGTGTGTTGTGTGTGTGTGTGTGTGTGTGTGTGTGTGTGTGTGTGTGTGTGGGTGTGTTTTAGTGTTTTTTTTTGTTTGTTTGTTATGTTGTGTTTTTGTGTTATATTTTGTGTGTGTGTGTATTTTTTTGTGCGTGTGTGTTAGTTTTTGTGTCTGTGTAAGTTTTTGTGTGTATGTAAGTTTTTGTGTGCATGTAAGTTTTTGCATGTGGGTGTAAGTTTTTATGTGTGTGTGTGTAAGTTTTTGAGTGTATAAGCTTTTGTGTGTGGGTGTATGTGTTTGTGTATGTTTTTTAGTTTGTGTGTGTTTGTGTGTGTGTGTAAGTTTTTTTTTTTTTGTGTGTGTGTGTGTTTGTGTGTGTGTGTGTGTGTGTGTGTGTATGTTTTTGTGTGTGTAAGTTTTGGCGTGTGTGTGTGTGAGTTTTCGTGTGTATGTGTGTAAGTTTTGTGTGTGTGTGTGTGTGTGTGTGTGTGTGTGTGTGTGTGTAAGTTTTTGTGTGTGTGTAAGTTTTTGTGTGTGTGTGTAAGTTTTTGTGCGTGTGTGTAAGTTTTTGTGTGTGTTTAAGTTTTTGTGTGTATGTTAGTTTTTGTGTGCATGTAATTTTTTGCTTGTGTGTGTAAGTTTTTGTGTGTGTGTGTAAGTTTTTGTGTGTCTTATATTTTGTGTGTGGGTGTTAGTTTTTGTGTGTGTTTGTTAGTTTGTGTGTGTGTTTGTGTGTGTGTGTATGTGTTTTTTTGTTTTTGTGTGTGTGTTTTTTTTTTTGTGTGTGTGTTTGTGTGTAAGTTTTTGTGTGTGTTAGTTTTGGAGCGTGTGTGTGTGAGTTTTGGTGTGTGTGTGTGTTTGTTTTGTGTGTGTGTGTGTGTGTTTGTGTGTGTGTGTAAGTTTTTGTGCGTGTGTGTGTGAATTTTTTTTGTGTTCATGTGTATGTTTTTTGTGTGTGTGTGTGTGTGTGTGTGTGTGTGTGTGTGTGTGTGTGTGTGTGTGTGTGTGTGTGTCTGTGTGTGTGTGTGTGTGTGTGTGTGTGTGTGTGTGTGTGTGTGTGTGTGTGTGTGTGTGTGTGTGTGTGTGTGTGTGTGTGTGTGTGTGTGTGTGTGTGTGTGTGTGTGTGTGTGTGTGTGTGTGTGTGTGTGTGTGTGTGTGTGTGTGTGTGTGTGTGTGTGTGTGTGTGTGTGTGTGTGTGTGTGTGTGTGTGTGTGTGTGTGTGTGTGTGTGTGTGTGTGTGTGTGTGTGTGTGTGTGTGTGTGTGTGTGTGTGTGTGTGTGTGTGTGTGTGTGTGTGTGTGTGTGTGTGTGTGTGTGTGTGTGTGTGTGTGTGTGTGTGTGTGTGTGTGTGTGTGTGTGTGTGTGTGTGTGTGTGTGTGTGTGTGTGTGTGTGTGTGTGTGTGTGTGTGTGTGTGTGTGTGTGTGTGTGTGTGTGTGTGTGTGTGTGTGTGTGTGTGTGTGTGTGTGTGTGTGTGTGTGTGTGTGTGTGTGTGTGTGTGTGTGTGTGTGTGTGTGTGTGTGTGTGTGTGTGTGTGTGTGTGTGTGTGTGTGTGTGTGTGTGTGTGTGTGTGTGTGTGTGTGTGTGTGTGTGTGTGTGTGTGTGTGTGTGTGTGTGTGTGTGTGTGTGTGTGTGTGTGTGTGTGTGTGTGTGTGTGTGTGTGTGTGTGTGTGTGTGTGTGTGTGTGTGTGTGTGTGTGTGTGTGTGTGTGTGTGTGTGTGTGTGTGTGTGTGTGTGTGTGTGTGTGTGTGTGTGTGTGTGTGTGTGTGTGTGTGTGTGTGTGTGTGTGTGTGTGTGTGTGTGTGTGTGTGTGTGTGTGTGTGTGTGTGTGTGTGTGTGTGTGTGTGTGTGTGTGTGTGTGTGTGTGTGTGTGTGTGTGTGTGTGTGTGTGTGTGTGTGTGTGTGTGTGTGTGTGTGTGTGTGTGTGTGTGTGTGTGTGTGTGTGTGTGTGTGTGTGTGTGTGTGTGTGTGTGTGTGTGTGTGTGTGTGTGTGTGTGTGTGTGTGTGTGTGTGTGTGTGTGTGTGTGTGTGTGTGTGTGTGTGTGTGTGTGTGTGTGTGTGTGTGTGTGTGTGTGTGTGTGTGTGTGTGTGTGTGTGTGTGTGTGTGTGTGTGTGTGTGTGTGTGTGTGTGTGTGTGTGTGTGTGTGTGTGTGTGTGTGTGTGTGTGTGTGTGTGTGTGTGTGTGTGTGTGTGTGTGTGTGTGTGTGTGTGTGTGTGTGTGTGTGTGTGTGTGTGTGTGTGTGTGTGTGTGTGTGTGTGTGTGTGTGTGTGTGTGTGTGTGTGTGTGTGTGTGTGTGTGTGTGTGTGTGTGTGTGTGTGTGTGTGTGTGTGTGTGTGTGTGTGTGTGTGTGTGTGTGTGTGTGTGTGTGTGTGTGTGTGTGTGTGTGTGTGTGTGTGTGTGTGTGTGTGTGTGTGTGTGTGTGTGTGTGTGTGTGTGTGTGTGTGTGTGTGTGTGTGTGTGTGTGTGTGTGTGTGTGTGTGTGTGTGTGTGTGTGTGTGTGTGTGTGTGTGTGTGTGTGTGTGTGTGTGTGTGTGTGTGTGTGTGTGTGTGTGTGTGTGTGTGTGTGTGTGTGTGTGTGTGTGTGTGTGTGTGTGTGTGTGTGTGTGTGTGTGTGTGTGTGTGTGTGTGTGTGTGTGTGTGTGTGTGTGTGTGTGTGTGTGTGTGTGTGTGTTGTGTGTGTGTGTAAGTTTTTCGTGTGTGTGTGTAAGTTTTTGTGTGTGCGTGTAAGTTTTTGCGCGTGTGTGTAAGTTTTTGTGTGCATGTAAGTTTTTATGTGCATGTAAGTTTTCGTGTGCATGTGTAGGTTTTTGTGTGTGTGTGTGTGTGTGTAATTGTTTGTGTGTGTGTATGTTTTTGCGTGTGTGTGTGTGTGTATGTTTTCGTGTGTGTGCGTAAGTTTTTGTGTGTGTGTGTGTGTGTAAGTGTTTGTGTGTGTGTGTGTAAGTTTTTGTGCGTGTGTGTAAGTTTTTGTGTGTGTGTATGTTTTCGTGTGTGTGTGTAAGTTTTTGTGTGTGATAGACAACACACACCTATGAACGGCTAAGAAATCTAGCTCAGAAAAGACAAAAATAGCAAACCACTCATCCCAATCATAGGTTTCAGTCAACACACACCTATGAAAGGCTAATAAATCCAGCTCAGAAAGGTCAAAAATAGCAAACTACATATCCCAAATCATAGGTTTCAGTCAACACACATCAACGAAAGACTAAGAAACCTAGCTCAGAAAAGTCAAAAATAGCAAACTACTCACCCCAAACTATTGGTTTCAGACAACATTCGCCTACGAAATACTAGAAAACCTTAGCTCAGAAAAGCCTGAAATAGCAAACTACACATCACAAATCATAATTTTCTGACAACACATACCTATGAAAGGCTAAGAAACCTAGCTCAGAAAAGTCGAAAATAGCAAACTACACATCCCAAATCATAGGTTTCAGACGTCACACACCTATGAAAGACTAAGAAATCCAACTCAGAAAAGCCCGAAATAGTAATTTAAATATCCCAAATCATAAGTTTCAGACAGCATTCACCTACGAAATACTATATCCCAAATCATAAGTTTCAGACAGCATTCACCTACGAAATGCTAAGAAACCTTAGCTCAGAAAAGTCTGAAATAGCCAACTACTCATCCCAAACTCGAAGTTTCAGACATCAAACACCTATGAGTGACTAAGAATCCTAGCTCTGAAAAGTCCAAAAAGCAAACTATACCTCCCAAATCATAATTTTCTGAAAGGACACACCTATGAAAGGCTAAGAAATCTAGCTCAGAAAAGTCAAAAATAGCAAATTAACCATCCCAAATCATAGGTTTCAGTCAACACACACCTTCGAATGGCTAAGAAATCCTGCTCAGAAAAGTCAAAAAATAGCAACCCACACACCCCCAAATCATAGGTTTCAGACACCACACACCTACGAAAGACTAAGAAATCCGGTTATGAAAAGTCAGAAATAGCAAATTACATATTCCAAATCATAGGTTTCAGACAACACTCACCTATGAACGGCTAAGAAACCTAGCTCAGAAAAGTCAAAAATAGCAAACTAGTCATCCAAAACTATATCTTTCAGACAACACACACCCATGAAAGTCTAAGAAAAACAGATAATAAAAGTCAAAATTTGCAAACGACCCATCCCAAATCATAGGTTTCATACAACTCACATCTATGAAAGACTAAGAAATCGAGCTCAGAAAAGTCAAAAATACCAAGGTACATATCCCAAATCATAGGTTTCAGTCAACACACACCAACGAAAGAGTAAGAAACCTAGCTCAGAAAAGTCAAAAAGAGTAAACTACTCATCCCAAACTATTGGTTTCAGACAACATTCACCTTCGAAATACTAGAAAACTTTAGCTCAGAAAAGCCTGAAATAGCAAACTACACATCCCAAATCATAATGTTCTGACAACACATACCTATGAAAGGCTACGAAACCTAGCTCAGAAAAGTCGAAAATAGCAAACTACACATCCCAAATCATAGGTTTCAGACACTAGACACCTATGAAAGACTAAGAAATCCAAGTCAGAAAAGCCCGAAATAGTAATTTACATATCCCAAATCATAAGTTTCAGACAGCATTCACCTACGAAATACTAAGAAACCTTAGCTCAGAAAAGTCTGAAATAGCCAACTACTCATCCCAAACTCGAAGTTTCAGACAACAAAAACCTATGAGTGACTAAGAATCCTAGCTCTGAAAAGTCCAAAAAGCAAACTACACCTACCAAATCATAATTTTCTGAAAGGACAAATATATGATAGGCTAAGAAATCTAGCTCAGAAAAGTCAAAAATAGAAAATTAACCATTCCAAATCATAGTTTTCGGTAAACACACACCTATGAATGGCTAAGAAATCCAGCTAAGAAAAGTCAAAAAATAGCGACCCACACATCCCAAATCATAGGTTTCAGACACCACACACCTACGAAAGACTAAGAAATCCGGTTATGAAAAGTCGGAAATAGCAAATTACATATCCTAAATCATAGGTTTCAGACAACACTCACCTATGAACGGTTAAGAAACCTAGCTCAGAAAAGTCAAAAATAGCAAACTAGTCATCCCAAACTATAGGTTTCAGACAACAAACACCTATGAAAGGCTAATAAAACCAGCTCAGAAAAGTCAAAAGTAGCAATCCACCCATCCCAAATCATAGGTTTCAGACAACACACACCTATGAAAGACTAAAGAAATCCAGCTCAGAAAAGTCAAAAATAGCAAACTACATATCCCAAATCATCGGTTTCAGTCAACAAACACCAAAGAAATTCTAAGAAATCTAGCTCATAAAAGACAGAAATAGAAAACTACTCCTACCAAACTTTTGGTTTCAGACAACATTCACCTACGAAATACTAGAAAACCTTAGCTCAGAAAAGCCTGAAATAGCAAACTATACATCCCAAATCATAATTTTCTGACAACGCATACCTATGAAAGGCTAAGAAATCCAGCTCAGAAAAGTCGAAAATAGCAAACTACACATCCCAAATCATAGGTTTCAGACACCACACACCTATGAAAGACTAAGAAATCCAACTCAGAAAAGTCGGAAATAGCAAACTACATATTCCCAAATCATAAGTTTCAGTCAACACACACCAACGAAAGGCTAAGAAACCTAGCTCATAAAAGCCTGAAATAGCAAACTACTCATCCCAAACTATTGGTTTCAGACAACATTCACCTAGGAAATACTAGGAAACCTTAGCTCAGAAAAGCCTGAAGTAGCAAACTACACATCCCAAATCATAGGTTTCAGACAACACACATCAATGAAAGACGGGTGCTCGGGGAGAGCCTTTGAGGGTGTTTGGGGGACCCTTGGGGGGCCGGTTGGTCCTTTGAGAGCTTGGGGGACCTTTGAGGACTAGAGGAGGGTCTTTGGGGGTCTGAGGAGGGCGTTTGGGGGATAACATTTCAAAATTTTTACTTTTTAGTTTACTTTTTGCAGCGCATCCCTGCGGCGCATCCCTGCGGCGCATTCCTGTGGCGCATTCCTGCGGCGCATCCCTGCGGCGCATCCCTGCGGCGCATCCCTGCGGCACATCCTGCGGCACTTTCCTGGCCCGGCAGCGCTTCTCGGGCCTGGGGGACCTTTGAGGACCGGGGGAGGGCCTTTGGGGGGCCGGGGGGGCCCTGTGGGGGTCTGGGGGGGGGGCACTTGAGGACCGATTGGTCCTTTGGGAGCCCGGTGGACCTTTGGGGACCGGGTGAGGGCCTCTGGGGTCCGGGTGGCCCTTTGGGAGTCCGGGGGCCCTTTGAGGACCAGGGGAGGGTCTTTGGGGGTCTGGGTGGGCCTTTGGGGGCGCCGGTGGCCCTTTGGGAGCTTGGGGGACCTTTGAGGACCGGGGGCTTCCTTCGGGGTGGGGGGAGGGGGATTGGAACCCTTTGGGGTTGAGTTAGAGGACCTCACAACACTGTTCAAATGAAACTTGTATATTATAACGACCACAGAGTTTCACCATTAAATCCTCTTCCAAAATCTCTTCAAAAATCTTTCGCCGAAATAATTCCATAACCTGTCTAAAAAAGTTTCGCCAAAATTATCCCTAAACGTAATTCAGCGTGTTCCTTTTGTTTTTGGCATCTCTGCGCTAATGCATTTCAAATTAATAAGAAACCTGATTACCGCGCTAAAACAATTCATCGTTAAGATGTTTCATGGAGAATGGTTTTCATGGCGTTTGGTTATTAATATCCTTTGGAGTTCGACCAAAAGAGTTGTTTCCGAGGCAAAGACATTAATGACTTGGATCTATTCCTGGAGCAGTACCTGTCAGACATTACTAAGCTTTGCCCGGAAACAATTTGATTAATGACTGACAGCAAAGTGAGAAAAATACTGTTTTTCCATTCTCACTGACAAAAACCATGAAACATACATAAATTGCTGTTGACATCCATGAAAGTGAGAAAGTTCCTGTTTTTTCATTCTCACTGACAAAAACCATAAAAAAGACAAAATTCCTGGTTTTTCAAGTGAGAAAATTCCTGTTTTTTCATTCTCACTGAGAAAACCATAAACCACGTGGTCCTGTCACGAGTAACACCCCCTCCTCTACTAATAACTAGCCATTAATGAAAAACTCAGTCGAGGCTCAAGCTACAAAGGCCCATTATCAGCAACAGCAGACATACATTTCTCTGACTCCTTAAAACCCTGTCCTTCTAATAAACTTGATTTCTATGTGCTGTGGATTGTTTTTGTGCTTGATGTTTTCTTCGTAGTATATCAAGCATAGATGTCGGTGTCCATATCATAGATCTTACAATTTCCCAATAAAACTCGCATTATTATGTTATCAAGTCACAAATAAAAAGCGAAACACAGTTGAGAAGCAGATCTGTTGTGAGGATTTTAGTTATTTCATTTTTTAATTATTTAATAGGAAGCACTTTTAAATTATTATGCATTCAACTCCTGGTGGGTTTTTCTGTTAGCTGATTATTGATTCCTCAGTTAACTTGGTAAATCTGCAGCTGACATTTTGTTTGGTCAGAGAGATTCTTGTGGTAAAACCATATGGGTAACTTATTTAAGACTCGGAATCGTTTGTTTTTTGTTTTGTTTTTTTGTTTTTTTTTTCGGGAATCAGAAATTAATAACTCTAATTTTACCAGTTGTACTAACGAAATTAATTGTTCTTATTATCATGCTTGAAAAATGCGAACTGTCGCATTTTTATGCGACACTTTGCGTTTGGCGTTAACAGTTTGCATAACGCAATGGCGTTAACAGTTTTTTTGTCGACATTAGCGCCAGTCTCCACAGCCATATGTAACCGATACTCTTAGCTAAACATCAACATTTTCACCCTAAAACAACTCAAGGGCCAAAAACTCAAACCCCTTTCAGATCTCTTCAATAAAGTTTTCAAAAACAAAGGTGAGACATTACCTTAATGTTGGCTACGAAACATTCAAAATTGGCATCAAATTTTCTTTAAATACGGCTTTAAAAGTGAATTGAAATTTGGCTGTTTTAAGAACCAGTCTTCATTGTTGTTCCGATTGCCTACAAGACATTAAATAGTTATTATCATGATGAAATAAAGATCCATATTTATGTGTTTTAATACGGATAACGCTCTATTAAAAACTGACCAAAGTCATTTTCTTATTTCTAGTTTCTTGGTTGTGTGTGCTTTACGAATAATAATTAGAAGAGTACAGGATGCCTTCACATTACATTATTTAATTCTAACTAAATAGGTACCTAATTAAGCGAGAGCAAATGGGGATCTCTCTAATTGGTTCTCTGTATTGAGTTCCTCTCTAATTAAAAGAAGAACAAAAGAGGTCACTGCAGCGCACTGCAGGATCTAGTAAATTTCCCGAAATCTAGTAAAAACTAGTAAAAAGTCATGATTTATAGTAAACAAAACTTTTTTTATTTTCCATGAATTCAGGGAAAAAAATTATCGTAAATAGATGACAATTTAAAATTTTTGCTTGTCTGTTTTACAACTTACAATTTTGCCTGTCCGTCTCTTAAAGAGACAGACAAGCAGTCACCTATTTTCATAAACAACAGACACTTCACTTCCGGCGTCTAAAGGTCGACAAAATCATCTTTCTGTGTATCAAATCTTACCAACTAAAAATGAAGATGTAATGACACTTTGATTTGTGAAGATTGGGAATCTATTGGAATCAAAACAAGAGCCAGTGGCCCGTATAGCCACCCAAAACAAAAACCACCCAAGGTGATTTGGTGAATTTCCTCAGTCGGAAAATTTTTACTGAGGAAAAAAGAGCTGCTGAGAGAAATTAAAAGTAAGTAGAAATGTAACATTATATATATATATATATATATATATATATATATATATATATATATATATATATATATATATATATATATATATATATATATATACGAGTTAAGAAACAGTTATCACTCCATAATATGCTAAAAAATTGTAGTTACCAAACTTTGAAAGCAGTGAAAGTTATCTTTTTTCATAATTGCATAAAATGATTCATTTTACTTGTAGATAGAAAGTTTATCATCCTTTCATCCTAGGGTTCAACTTTTGTTCGTTCGAAACTTAAAACGAACAAAAGTTATTCCGTATATGAAATGGGCTGTCCCCGCCCCACCACCGCGCTCTTAACGCTGAATTTTTACTTAATGATGACTCTATTTTTTTAAAAAATAAAAAACTTTAGTTTAAAGAGCGAGGCGTTAAGGAGGGGACAGCCCCTTTCATATACTGACTAATTTTTGTTCGTTTTAAGTTTTAATGTAACTCCTTACTTTCAGTTAAAAAAACTTGTTTTTTTCATTTAATTTCTGAACGTTTTTGAATTAATGCAGCTTTGATTTTGGCTCACCGTACATGAATAATTAAAACGAAATTTGCGTTTTAATTTTACTTTTTTGGCTAAATGGCTTTCTCGAAATTATGTTCTGACGTAACTTACGAATTAACTTACATAACGAACTTCTATATTCGTATGTTTTATCACGTATATTAGGGAGTTTGCCCCCCTAGTCAAAACTTTAGCGAAAAGGGCGAGGTATTGACTAGGGGACGAACCCCCTCATATACGTAATAATTCCTGTTTGTTTTAAGTATCAATTTTTCTCCTTGCTTTCAATTGAAAAAACTTGTTTTTTTATTTAATTTCTTATCGTTTTTTAATAAATGCTGGAAAATCCGGCACCCCCTTCATAGAAATATTACTTCCCCCAAAGAAACATCCCCCACGGAAGGATCCTCCTCCGTAACCCTCTCCTCCGACACCCCCTCCCATCAGAAAAAAATCCCTCCTGAAACGTCTTTATACCTCCCATTAACCAACACTATATATAAAGAATTGGCAAAGTTCATAACTTGCAGCCCTTCCCCCGGGAACTTTGGGGGATCTAGTCATCCTCAAAGACGTATTTATTACATTTTCGACTATGCTGAACAAAATGGCTTTCTCAAAATTTGGAGTGGGTGACTTTGGGAAAAAACGAGGGTGGGAGGGGGCTAAGCTGCCCTCTAACTTTTTTTGGTCACTTGAAAAGCACACTAGAACTTTTAATTTCTGTCCAAATCAGTCCTATTATGATATTTTATGGCAACTGAATCAATACGATCACCCCTGAGAAAAAAAAAAAAAAAAACAAACAATAAAGACGCATCCGTGATCCTTCTTCTGACAAAAAATACAAAATTCAACATTTTTGCAGATAGAAGCTTGAAACTTCCGCATTAGGGTTTTCTGATACTCTGAATCTAATGGTGTGATTTTCATTAAAGTTCCATGACTTTTTCGGGGTGTTTTCCCCTTTTTTCTAAAATAAGGCAAATTTTCTCAGGCGCGTAACTTGATGCGTAGCACTAAACTTAATGAAACCAATATATTTGAAATCATAATAAAAATCTGATTTTATTTATATCTCTATAGGTATCAAAATTCCGGTTTTTAGAGTTTCGGTTACTATTGAGCTGGGTCGCTCCTTACTTACAGTTCGTTACAACGAACTGTTTGACTAACGTAAATAGTAATATTTGTGGGTAAGGGCACTTGCGGGTGGGGAACCCTTAACTGATTCAAGGTCTAAAGCTATGATTTAGTTTTGATACATTAATAAACATTTATTGTCTTCAGATATTAAATAATCTTCCCATTGTTTATATTTGAGTCTCTTAAATAAAATGGCTGGTGACCACAATGATAGGTGAATGCCGTGAACCTGAGGGCTTCTTCTCTTCTGAATGAGATACCGTATGGTTTCAGTCTTCACAGGGGCGGATCCAGGATTTTTTTTTGGGGGGGGGGGCCAAATAGGTTGATCCGAAAAAAAAATTCAGGGGGGTGGCAAAATAGGTTGATCCGATAAACTTGCGTTAGGATCAAGTGTAATTAACGCAAACTTGAGTTAATTGAGTAAATTATACTAGTTTAGACTACGCTAGGGGGGGGGGCACCCCTTGGATCCGCCACTGAGTCTGCATTTGATTACTCAGATTCTGCAACAGGGATGGTATCCTATTTCAGGAAAATTGAAGACTCATGTAAGTATTGGGCTGTAATCACCTGTATCAGTGATTAAATAAAAAAAAAGAGGTTTTTTCAACTGAAAGTTAAGAACAACATCAAAACTTAAAGCGAACATAAATTATTTCGTATATAAAGGGGGTTGCCCCCTCATCAAAACCTTGCTCTTTACGCTCAAGTTTTTTAGTACTTTTAAAAAAGCGTCTTATTGTTCTAATTAACCGGCCCTTGTGTTTCAGGAGTCATTCTTAAAGAATTGAGACAAAATTCAAACTTAAGCGTAAAGAGTATGGTGTTAAGGAGGTGGTAACCCCCTTTTAAATCGGCTATAATTTCTGTTTCTCAAGTTTTGATGTTGCTACTTACTTTCAGTTGAAAAAACGTATTTTTGAAATTTAATTTCTGATCGTTTTAAATAATGCCAAGAAATCTGGCCCAACCTCCACGGAGAAACCCGCTCCCCTTGAAAATATTCTCTAGGCAATTCGATCCCGGTGAAAATTTCCCCCGGACCATTACTGTTAACCCCTCCGCGCATAAAATTGAGAGGGCAAATAGAACGCAAGACATAAAAAAAACTTTGTATAAGAATCCTGGCGAATTCTCCCAGTGCATAATTTCCCCCTGTGCACAATTTCCTCTGAAAAGTTCACTCCCTGGAAACTTCCCTCTCCCTTTGAAATTTTCCCGTGGAAAACATCCCAGCAGAAAATTTGCCCCCCCCCCACCGGAAAATGTATACATACATTTCAATAACAAATACTATGTACAAACAATGGGCAAATTTATAAACTAAAGACCTTTTCCCGGGGGTGGTGGGGGGAGGGCCGAGTTATACCCGAAGCCATGTTTTTTGGGCCTTTCAACGTTAATGCATAAAATACCAACCTCAAAATTTCTATAGGACAATTTTGGGAACAAAGGGCGTGGTAGGGGGCCTAGCTACCCTCTAATATTTTGATCACTTAAAAAGAGCAATAGAGCTTTTAATTTCCGTTCGAATGAGTTTTGTTTCGATGTTTTAGAATCACTGGGTCGATACGATCACTCCTGGGGAAAAAACAAACAAACACACATTTGTGATCTTTCTTCTTGCAAAAAATACAAAACTTCTTTTTTTTTATTGTAGATCATGAAGATCAAACCGCGTGAAATTAAACCGTACAGTAGTTCACTGTTTGCAAATGCGAGAAGGACCAGGAGAGTAAATAAAAAAAAAAATTCTGACGAATCCAACATATCTGATAGTCATAAAAATGAAAGAGAAGCCCAGAGATCAGATCGCAAATTAGACACTGAAAGCATTATGTATGATAGATCTGACACAGGTACAGTTCAGGTAATGGAATATTGCAAACTCCAGGAATGAACAACGAGGTGATCTTATTTCTCATCTTAGTTCGGGAGATGAAAATTTTGCAGGTATTGAGAATGTGGGTAAAAGGTCAGTAAAACGCCTAGGAAAACTACTGTACCAACAGAAGTTAATGGGACGAATGATTACAAGATAGAGAACTGAAAATATTAATTACCCGGTGCCCTCTTGATTCGAAGTCGGCGTACTGCAAATATTGCAAAAAACGCCTGAAAGGGAGTGTGTCAGTTATTAAGAAACATGCTACATGCCAAAGTCACGTGAAAAGTGTGAACGCTACCAAAGAAGAAGTTCATCTAGATCTCTTCACTTCTGCTATTTCTGCAAAACAACTGCACGCAAACAAAGCTACAAATGCAGAACTACGTTTAGCCACCTACTTCGCTGTCGAAGACCTTCCTGTTTTGAAAATGAACTCCCTGGAAAATCTAGTAAAGTCTACTTTCAGTGACTCGGAAATTGCGTCTTGTATCAAGATCAAGAGAACCAAAGCAACTACCGTCATCTCCAATGTAACTTCTTCATATGAAACAAACCTTATATCGAAGGAGCTGAATAATAAATTTTTTTCTCTGATTGCCGACGAGTGGACAGATTGCTCGACAAAAAAAAGCCTAGTATTGATAACAAAGAATGTAAATGAAAACAAGGCCGTAAAGGACGTATTTTGGGAGTTACTGGAGGTGGATGATGCAAGTGGGGAGGGCCAGAGGAAACTCATCACTGATTATTTGGTCGCCATTAATGTACCAATTTCCAACTTAATTGGCATAGGACTTGACAATGCTTCTGTAAACATGGGCAAAGACAAAGGTTTGACCACCCTTTTAGCGCACGAGGTACCTGGACTGTTTATACTTGGTTGTACTTGCCACAGCATTGCACTATGTGCTTCCGCGGCCGCGAAACAAATCCCCAATGAAGTGGAGAGCTTTTTGCGGGATTTAATTGTATTTGTCATGAATAGCCCAAAGAGAATGGATGAACTAGCAGAATATCAGGAATTTCCTGATCTTCCAAATCATCGACTGTTCTCTATATTCTTGCTGACTCTCTCTTCACTCTTCTATAGCGTGCATGATTCAACAGTGGACAGCATTGCTCCTTTTTTTTTCGAAGCATGCCTTAGATAGGGACGCCAGAGAGACATCCTATGTCGCCAAAGCAAAGACTATTTGTGGAGTAATGTCGATCCCAGTGTTGAAGGCATACTTGCACTTCCTGTATTATATGCTGCTAAAAATAAACAAATTCAATGTGGAATTCCAAAGCGCAGTAACACATAATTATCTTCTTTTAGTCACATCCCTTGAGCTCTACGAGATAGTACTTAGAGGGTTTGTCAAAACGGTAGCAATCAACCCTTAGGACGTTTTCAGAACCGTCCTAGTCCCTGAGAACTACTTATCTGATGATATGCTTGCCTTTGGTGCAAATGTAGAAGCACATTTCGCTGTGTTGCCTCTCGAACAAAAGGAACTCGATACTTTTAGAAAGACAGTGAAAATATACTACATAGAACTAGCTGACTAGATACGTAAGCGAATTAGCTGTCGGGATGAAACACTGTCTTATTTGAGAGCTCTTGATCCTCATGAAGCAATCTTTCCCCAGAGACAAATATTATTCGTTGTGCCTCTGATGGTTCGATTTGAAAAGGTAGCTTTCAGAACCTGCAAGACTAAGGGAGAGACAATGAAAATGAGAGAGGCATTACACTCTGAATGGGAAGAGCTCCCGTCACGGAGGAAAACGATTCTCCGTCACGTTTTACAGTTGGACCTCGAAAATCCGTGCAAATTTGGGAAAGCTTTGTCCCTTTTTAAAGACGCTGCAGGAAATGAACTGTTTCCATACTTGCCAAAGTTCTTTCTGACTCTCTGGAGCTTGCCCCATTCAAGTGCTGCAGCAGAGACAGTTCTCGATTTTGTCCGTCATAAAAACCAAAAATCGGAATAAGCTAAATATCTCGGCTGTTTCGGCCCTTATGAAAACAAAGCAACTTGTCCTCAGGTCGTCAAGTGGAGTCCATGACTGGGTGATCCCCAGTGATTTGACTCAGGCTACCAAGAAATGGAAACAGGCGGATCCCTTGAGTCAGAATTCAACACTAGTCGATGCTTTAAAATTGGATGAGGACGAGGACGAGTAAAGCCTTTTAAGTGCGACTTTTTTAATTATGACTACAAGTTTTTCTTTTTAATATTAAATTTGTATGATTTGCCTGACATGAAGACTATTGTCAAAATAGTATTTTTAAAACTAATTATTATATGTTATGTAAGTTTTCTGTTTCTTGGCAGCCCTAGTCCAATTTGAGGTGCGCTTTTTAATTTATATAATTTTAAAACTAAACCGATGGCCGATTATGTCGTTTCCAGTTTTAAGTGACAGATAAAATTATTTTTTTATTCCCTAAAATAAGAACGAGAAATATTAAAGAAAGAATTAGTTAAAAAAAAATCATACGTTAATTGCTTTAAAATCTGCCAGATATTTTTGGAAGAAGCTTATCCCGAATTTAAAAACCAGCCCAATAAGCGTTTTAAAACTGGCAAATTTCCTCCTAAAAATGGAAAATTGAAGGGTTTAGATTTCAACCCAAAAAACGGAAACTTGGGGACAAATTTCAAAAGCCATCACTTTGAAACACACCTCAGATTCTTAGCACTTCATCGCCTAAATTGTTTCGTGATGAGTTATAGATGTTTGTCTTCATTGATTGTTTTTTACTTTTTCAATATATCTGAATTTTATGACTCGAAGAACAATGATAAATTTAAAGCCGGCTTCGCCAGCAGAATTTCCAGAATCTTAGATTCCAGACTATTGTATGACGTCTTGCATACACCGCATCTGGAACATAAAGCCTATGCAGCAGTACATCTAAATAATCCAAAAAAAGGATTTTTGAATTTGTAGGTTTCAGGAATTTTCAATCATACTATAAAAACGAAAGAAAAGAGGAAAAGAGAAAAAAAAAGAAGAAAAAAGGAAAAAAGATTGTGAAAATCGTATTGATTATCCTCCTATAGTGCAAATCAATGGTTGATAGTGCGCGCAAAAATTTTTTTGGAGCATTTAGTTAAAACAGATGTGATTTAATAAATTTTTCTTCTCACATTTAGTAAATTCTTCCAGGGTGGCAACCCTGTCTCTGTGTTTGTTGTCTCTATGTCTGTATTCTGTCTGTGTGTGTGTCATCTCTGGTTTATGTTAGGTCAGGTCAGGGGGGTCAAATTAGTTTCTACTTTTAGAGGGAACACTAGCCCTTTGAATTTTAAATTGAATGAGCCCTTTTTCAAGTTTCTACGACAAGGATTTCAATAAAAATCTTATATGCCCCCAGGGCATAACTTATAATCCTTGCCCTGAGGGTTGTGAGGGAGTGTGCTCCTCAAAAATATGTTTTCTATCTGGAAATAAACTACGCTACTTCTATCTGGAAATAAACAAAATGGCTTTCTCAAAATTTTTATTGGATGTGTTTGGGGGACTGCGGGGTGTGGGGGGGGACTAGTTGCCCTCCAATCACTTTCGACTATTAAAAAGGGCACTAGCCCTTTGAATTTCCAATCGAATGAGCTTTTTTGAAGTTTCTACAACGCCTTCTTTAAAGACCTTATATAACCCCAGGGCATAACTTAAAACCCTTGCCCTGAGGGCTGTGGGGGAGTGTCCTCCTCAAAAACATATTTTCTATCGGGAAAGCAACTACGCTGAACAAAATGGCTATCTCAAAATTTTGATTGGATGTGTGCGGGGAAATGATGGGCGTGGAGGGGGGCTAGTTGCCCTCCAATCACTTTCGACTATTAAAAAGGGTACTAGCCCCTTGAATTTCCAATCGAATGAGCCTGCTTTGAAGTTTCTACGACAACGCCTTCTATAAAAACCTTGCGATAACTTAAACGATATTTAAACGATTATTGCGATTCTACGATAACTTAAAACCCTTGCCCTGAGGGTTGTGGGGGAGTGTCCTTCTCAAAAACATATTTTCTATCTGGAAATCAACCACGCTGAACAAAAGGGCTATTTCAAAATTGTGATTGGATGTGTGTGGGGGAATGATGGGCGTGGGGGGGGGGCTAGTTGCTCTCCAATCACTTTCGACTATTCAAAAGGGCACTAGCCACTCCAATTTCCAATCGAATAAGCCCTTTTCGAAGTTTTTATGACAACTGCTTCGATATGAAGTGCCCGGGTATGGAGAAAAAACAAAAAAAAACACATTGTGCCCACATCGTTCTTTACTTAGGCAGCGCTGCCGCGCTGTCTATGATTCCTGTTCTCAGTGCCTAAACAAGTAGTGTTTTGTTAAGTATGGATAATAAACTTTTTGTTGTAAATTTGACGTTTTGCAGTACTCAGTTAATTCCATATAAATATGGTTCCTATTTCTGATAGTACAAGAGCATTAAAAAAAATAAGCAGAATTTTGTAATTGTCAACGTATTTTTCTATTAAGAAGATTCTTTCAACATACAATGGAGTTAAAAAATAAAATAGGATTACAGAAAACTAGCGCTTTACTGAAAACACAAAAGCCAATTAAAAAAAAAAAATTGATTTAGGAGTCAAAAGTGAGTATACAGACACGCTTTAGTATTACTCGAAATGAAGAAAAAATTAAACATAATATGAACTCTGGAAATCCGATTATTATCTCTGTACAATGGAGAATTTTACCAAAATATCTACAGAGCTCCCTCCCAACTCAAATGTGAGCAAAAGAAGCCAAATCGAGGTAAAAAATTGGATCAAAATAAAATGGCCAATTCCCCAGCCACGGTGCCCCCTAAGCCAAGTCACCCGGAGTACCTGCGACAGTCGCCCGCCCCTCACCCACCAATGATAGATTCTTGTTGGTGTAGCACTGGCAGGTCCAGCGGGGATGGGAGATCCCTGGGCCCCCAAGATTTTTTCTGGCACCCTCTTATCCTGTTTTTTACTCTCTTGGAATAAATTTGGGTACTATCTCATTACGCGGGCCTCTCGGGTTAATCAAATAGACTAGGCAATGATAAAACCCGTTTTTGATGTCTTAACTGTTATAGAGCAGGCAATGATAGCAAGGTTTTCATTGCGTATACGATATTAAACTGTGGTTTTTTGGGGTTTAGGAGGGGGGTACCGTGGTTAGGTTATGTATTTAATATATGCAATGCTTTACCCCCCTCCCCACCCCCTCACCGTAATGTGCAAATATATAGCCCAAATTTGTTTCTAAACTAATATATATTTATCTTATTTTATTTGGTAAAATTCTACTTCAGAAACTTCTGACTATCTTGGAAAGGGGTTAGGTTAGGAAAATTAAACTTTCAGTTCTGGGTCTACAAGCTAAAGTATGTCCCTGGAAGTTATTTTGAAGCATCTACCTCTACTCCTACTCCCTCTAGAGGGTCCTGACCTTTGATTACCTTTAAAAATCTGTGAGTTATAGAAGTGAAACCTTGCAAAATAGATCTTCTGCTTAAATGACTTACGAATCATATTATTGACTTACGAATAAAGTGAATATACCACTCGATGCCTTTTTTTATGCTCTTTACAAATACAATAATCATTTTCGCGGGAAATGAATTTTACCCCCACCCCTATAATTCAAGGTATATATTTGCGCATTAGGGGGGCAAATTTCAAACTTGTCTCCCATTTACATCAGAAATAAAATTTGCCACCCCCTCCCAGAATGTGCAAAAATATACCCTGAATTATCGGGGGGGGGGTAAAATTCATTTCCGACAAAAATGATTATTATATTTGGAAAGAGCATAAAAAAAGGCATCGAGTGGCGTATTCACTTTATTCGTAAGTCAATAATATGATTTGGTAAATATTTACCAAATGAAGTGCAACAAATGGTTGTGTGGCATCAAATGGTGTATTCACTTTATTCCTAACTCAATAATATGATTTGGCAGAACTTTACCGGCTACCAAATTTCTCTGTATATTAGGAAGTAGCCTTGCCAATGAATTGTTCTTTTAACAAGTTTCCTTCTCAATCTCAACGGCCCCATTTGAAGGTTAGCCTAATATCTTTATTTATCATATTAGACCATTTTTAATTTATTCCTTCGATGTCATTTAGAGGCATGGGCGCCCAAAAGCTGAATTCCAGAACGGGAGCAAACTTTGCCTAATTGGCACTTTTAATGCTATATAATAGAAATCTCAGAACAAAAATATAAAAATAAGGCAACGTCATTCAGCCAGGGAGGCGCCCCCCCCCCCTTGTGGGCGCCCATGTTTGGAGGGGAATAAATTGTAACAGCAGCAAATTTAAAAATAAAAAAATAATCTAAAATTGTTGGAGAGCCGCAAATCTACAGTGTTACCAATATCAGTCCTTTGACTACGAATCAAAACTGCTTGTATTTCAATTTCAATACTCCATAGAAAACAAACAAAACAGACTTACATTTCAAAAAATTCTAATCAATCCATGTTTACCAAGTGCGATCCAAATCCAAAGTCTAAATAAATGAAATAATAATAATGAACTAGGCTACAAATTACCAACGAAAGAATTCATGTTGGAAAGAGTCCAGATCTGACACGCAAAAGTTTTAATACTAAGCCTGTCTAACATCTAACCTGTTTATTTGTAACAATAAGAAATTGAAAGCGTGTTTCCACAAGGGATTACCTTTTAAAATGATGTTTTGTTTGCTGCTGCCTTCTTTGAATGAATAGCAGTGGCGTAATTGCGTCTAAATCCTGGAGGGGTGCAAATTTAGAGCCAATTTTCCAAAATCAATTGAAAATGACAATGAAAACTGAAAACTGTGCCATATATATACATCTTAAGGCAAAGATACTCAAAAGAAAAATTCTTGATTCTCTGGACGCTTGAAATATGCAGGCTTATCTTAGTTTTGACAAGATTTTTTGCATAAACTAAATTTCGACTGGGGGGGGCAAACTTGGGTCTGGTGGAAGCATTTGCTCCCCCCCCCCCTGCCCCATATCAAATTACGTCCCTGGTGAACTGTTACACTTAAATTTATATAAACCTTTCGGACTTTCTTAGGGATTAAATAAAAAAACAAGTTTTTTTAAACTGAAATAAAAGGGACAACATCAAAACTTAAAGGAACAGAAATTACTCCTTATATGAAAGGGGCTGTCCCCTCCTCAACACCTCGCTCTTTACGGAAACTTTTGACTCTGTCTCACAACCTTATTTTTTAAAAAAATAAAATACTTTGGCGTAAAGAGCAAGGCGTTGAGGCGGGGACAGCCCCTTTCATATACAGAATAATTTCTGTTCGTTTTAAGTTTTAATGTCGCTCCTTACTTTTAGTTTAAAAAAACTTGTTTTTTTTTATTTAATTTCTGAACGTTTTTGAGTTAATGCAGGTTTAATTTTGGCACACCTTACATGAATAAGTAAAACAAATTTTGAAGATTAATTTTACTTTTTATGGCTAAATAGCTTTCCTGAAATTCTGTTCTGACGTAATTTACGAATTATCTTACGTAACGACGCTAAAGTTCGAATTTTTTTTTAATCACAAAACCCTGAATCACAAAGGCCGTTTAATTAGAATAGATAGCTCTTTTGAAAGTACTAAAAAAAAACTGTAGCGTAAAGAGCGAGGTATTGACTTGGGGGCGAAACCCCTCATACACGTAATAATTTCAGTTCATTTGAAGTTTTAATGTTGCTTCTTATTTTCAGTAATTCCGTAATTCAGTTAATTTAATTTCTGACCGTTTTTAAATATTGCTGGGAAATCCGGTGCTCCTTTAATAGAAATGTCCCTTGCCCCAAGGAAAAATCATCCACGTAAAAATTCTCCCACGTAACCCCCTCCTCCGCCCCCCCCCACCACCAGAAACAAATCCTTCCTGACAACGTCTGTATACTTCCCAATAACCAATACTATATGTAAACAATGGGCAAACTGCATAACTTGCAGCCATTCCCCTGGGAGCTTTGAGGTATTAAGTCATCCTTAAAGACATATATATTAGATTTTCGACTATGTTAAACAAAATGGTAATCTTAAAATTTTAATTGGGTAACTTCAGGAAAGAGTGAGCGTGGTAGTGGGCGAAGTTGCCCTCCAATGTTTCGTTCACTTAAAAAGGGCACTGGAATTTTTAATTTCCTTTCAAATGGGCCCTATTAGGATATTCGAGGACTAATTGATCGATAGGATCACCCCAGGAAAAAAAACAAAAAAAACACGCATCCATGATCTTTCTTCTGACAAAAAATACGAAATTCAATATTTTTGCAGATCGGAGCCTGAAACTTCTACAGTATGGTTCTATGATACCCTGAATCTGATTGTATGATTTTCATTAAAGTTCTATGACTTTTAGGGGGTGTGTCCCCCTTTTTTCAAAAATAAGGCCTTTTTTTAGGATTTCGGTTACTATTGAGCCGGGTCACTCCTTACTTACAGTTCGTTACCACGAACTGTTTGATTTATCATTTCGAACTTGTGAAGATATTCCTCACCACTTTATACGGCAGGGCCCACCTGGGCGCCCATAAATGGGGGGCAAGGGGGCGTCAGCCCCCCTGGCAGAATGACGCTGTCATTAAATGTATTAATATAAAAAAAAGTTTTATACCGAACGAGTTTTCAAAGAAAAGTAAATAGCTCTATTAAGCCGAAAATGGGAAGAAATAAAGTCAAATAATCTTTCAAGCGTAAAACTACCACAAATTACAATCAACGATTAAATGAAACTCAAAAAGAACAAAAATTATAATAAATAGCCAAGTGAAACTCAAAACGAGCACAAAATAGCATTACTAGGGCTGACAACCCACATGCCTTCTCAAGACCAGAAAATAACTTATGCTTTAATAAAACGAAAAAAAATGACCGTGAAATCTCAGTTTAATATACCTATACTGATATTTATTCCTTAAAATAAAAAAAGTGTAAACACAAGTGAGTAAAAAAAAGTTTTTTTCCTTATTTAAGTAAAAAAAAGTGAAACTATTGAAACATATTTTTTTTTCATTAAAGCGCAAATTCAGATCTGGTCTTGAGAAGTTATGGGGGTTCTAAGCCCTACTCCTGTTATGTTTTGCTCGTTTCGAGTTTGACTCGGCTCTTTATTCTAATTTCTGTTCATTTTGAGATTCATTTAATTGTTGAGAGTGGTTTGTGGTAGTTTTACGCTTCGAAGAATATTTGACTTTATTTCTACCCATTTTTGACTTAATAGGGCTCTTTACTTTTATTTTAAAACTTATTCGGTGTAAAAAGTGTTTTTAGATGAATTTCTGTTCGATTTTTATTTACAAATTCATTTTAAAGAGAAAAAAAAATTATATCATTTTGTTTTTTTTCTATAATAATATATAGTATAGCATAATTGTGGGGGTTTGACATGCCCAATATCACAAAAGAACTAGTTACTGGACCGTTCTATCAAGTTGAACAAAATAGTTGTCTCAAAATTTTGATTAGATGTGTTTGGGAAATAAATCGGCTTGAGAGACGGGCTGTTTGTCCTCCAATCTCTTTTTAGTCTTAGAAAGGGCCCTAGAACTTTTAATTTTGTATTGAATCAGCTACTTTAAATGTTTCAGGTTAAGTTCAAGTTACTACAGAGCTGTGTTGTTTGCGATATTGCTTACGCATTCCTTTGAAAACCTACATGCCTGCAGGCGCTTCATTATGGTGGAACACCCCCTAAACACTCTCCGAAAGCTTTCTCACATTAATCTTGGTGTCATTTATCATAGTAACTGTAGCTTCTGCGCTAGAAGTATATGGTGCCTTCTGGCTAGTTCAAAATCCCCCACAACTTACTCTTAAAGATCTAACTTAATAATATACGTCATTCTTGGGACATTGCTTTGTCACCTTTTTGAAAGTCCACATGCTCAAAGTCTGTTTTGATGTAGTTCAATGTCCACCTAAATATTTTTTTTATGTGTTTACTGAAGATATTTTTAAATTATCTTTGGATTATTGGCTACAAAATGACTATCTCACAATCTCGATCGAATGTATTTGGGGAAAATAGTATATCAGCGGGGGGAGCTATTTTCTCGCCATCACGCTTGACTCTTAAATGAAACTAGAAGTATGCATTTCTAATCAAATGAGCGTTCTCTAAAGTTCACAAGACCACCCCTTCATAAAAACCTCACAGCCCCCCGGTGCATGACTTAAAACCCTTATTCCCATATTTCGGGGGGTTGTGTCAACCCCAAGGGCCGTGTTATGAGATCTTTGGATTATTTTTGAACAAATGGCTATCTTAAAATTTCTATCAGATGCATTTGGGGAAAATATGACGTGGGGGATATAGCTGCCCTCTGATAAATTTGACTTTTAAAAACGGCACTTAAACTTTCTATTTCCAATCCCCCCCTCCGATCCGAGCCGCCGCCGCAGTTGATACGACCCCCGTTTCCATTAAAACCTTAAATGCCCTCGAGGCATACTTTACAATCCTTACCCTGAGGACTGTGAGGGGGTTCTCATCCTCAAAGACATGATTTCTGGACTTTTAAACTACGTCAAACAAAATAACTATCTCGAAATTTTGACTGGAAGTGTTTGGGGAAATGATGGGCGTGGGGGGATGGTTGCCCCCAATCACTTTTGACAATTAAAGAAGGCACTAGCCCTTTCGATTACGAACCGACTGAGCCTTTTTTTAAAGTTTTTACAACAACAAATGGCCATCATAAAATTTCTATCAGATACGTTTCTGGAAAATACGACGTGTGTGTGTGGGGCGGGGGGGGTTGCCTTCTGATAACTTTGACTCTCAAAAAGAGCACTATAACTTCTGATTACCAATCGAATAAGCCCTCTTTGAAGTTTATACGACCACCATATCTATTAAAACCTTGCATGCCCCCAGAGCATAACTTACAACCCTTGACCTGAGGGCTATATGAGGGGGGGGGGGTATTATCCTCAAAGACATAATTTCTGGACCTTTCAACTACACTGACCAAAATGATAATCTAACATAGGATTGGATGTGTCTGGGGAAGTGCGGGCCGTGGGGGAGGGGGAGCTGGTTGCCCTCCATGAGCTCTTTTGAAGCTCCTATGACATTTCTTTCTATAAGAAGTGCACTTGTCTAAAAAGAACAATATATTGTGCCCACATCGCTCTTTACTTAGGCAGCGCTATAGCGCTGCCTATGATATTTTGTCTTGAGATTTCAATTATACAGCACTGGAAGTGCTAATTAGACTAGATAGGTCCCCTCCCCCTAAAATTCCATCTAAGGGCGCCCATGGCTCATTTACGAGAATATTCAATGGAAAAGAAGATATTTAACTGAAATCTGCAGAAACATAGATGTCTGAAGCTCATTATTTTATTTTTTATTATTATTAACCAATTTCAATCAAATAAACAAGAATATTCAAAGAAAAAGAAGAAATTTAACTGAAATCTCCTGAAACCTAGATCTCGGAAGCTCATTATGTTATTTGTTATTATTATTAAACAATTTTAATCAAATAAACGAGAATATTCAAAGGAAAAGAAGATATTTATCTGAAATCAACTAAATCTAGTTCTCGGTAGGTCATTATGTTATTTTTTATTATTATTAAGTTTCAATCAAATAAACGAGAATATTCAAAGAAAAAAAGACGTTTCACTGATATCTCTTGAAATTTAGATCTCGGATGGTCACTATGTTATTTATTATTACTATTATTAACCAATTTCAATCAAATAAACGAGAACATTCAAAGAAAAAGAAGACATTTAACTGAAATCTCCTGAAACCTAGATCTCGGAAGCTCATTATGTTATTTTGTATTATTATTATTAAACAATTTCAATCAAACAAACGAGAATATTCAAAGAACAAAGAAGACATTTAACTGAAATCCAATAAAATATAGATCTCAGAAGCTCATTATGATAATTTTTATTATCATTAAACAATTTCAAAAAACGAGAATATTCAAAGAAAAAGAAGACATTTTAACTGAAACAAGACATTTAACTAAAATCTACTGAAAACTAGATCTCGGAAGCTTATTATTTTATTTTTTATTATTATGAAGTTTCAATCAAATAAACGAGAATATTCAAAGAAAAAGAAGACATTTAACTGAAATCTCCTAAAACCCAGATCTCGGAAGCTCATTATAATATTTATCTTATCATTAACAAATTTCAATCAAATAAACGAGAATATGCAAAGAAAACGAAGACATTTAACCGAAATCTCCTGAAACCTAAATCTTGGAAGGTCATTATAATAATTTTTATAGTTATTAACCAATTTCATTCAAGGAATATTCAAAGAAAAAGATGACATTTAACCGAAATCTCCTGAAACCTATATCTAGGAAGCTCATTATGTTATTTTTTATTTCTATTTGACAATTTCAACCAAATAAACGAGAATATTCAAAGAAAAAGATGACATTCAACTGAAATCTACTGAAACTTAGATCTCGGGTGGTCAACACGTTATTTTTTATTTTTATTAAACGTTTTCAATTAAATAGCATCTTTCCACCCTTACTTATAGATGGCATCACACCTTTTTATCTCTACTTATAGATGGCAGCACACCCGCTCAGACGAATGGGAATAGTGAGTGGGACAAGCAAAAAGTTAGGTTCATTTATGTTAACGTAACTTGGTGCGCCATGATTGCCATTGAATGCAATTGCAATTCCATATTTGCAATTGAAACGATTAATATATCTGGAAAGAGTAAAAAAAGAGAATTGAGTAGGCTCCACCTTGCTTCTAAGTAAGTAAAAAATTTGTCTCCAAATTTATATAAAAAATATTTTTCAAAATCTAGAAAGTGAGTATCACAAAACAATGTAACTTTCAAAATTTAAGGGTAGGATCAACAAATGTAGGAGGCAAATCTCCCCTCAGCTAAATGGTGTCCCAAAAGATATAGCACTTAAATAGTTCTTAAAGTCATTGTTTAAAATTACTAGATCTTGAATCAAAATTGGATTGTGAATTAGGTATGAAGCCTTTTTTAATAACTCCTTTTTATGGATTCTTTACAACTAATAAAACTTGCTGCAGCACCAAACTGCGTAGCACCAACACAGTTAGCCACGCTTCTCTTCCGTACCAACATATTTAAATCCTCCCTTTTTAAACCCTACCAAGAATTTCTAAGTTCCCTTAAATCATTCCTTATGACATCCCCTACCTAATTTGGGGAAGATTTGCTTTCCGTTTGGCCCTGGATGGTTGGCAGAAAAGGACGATCTTTGACTTGCATTCATCTTTCATCCACTTCACGTGTCCTTGCTGTCTCAACTTTTGTCCCATTATAACACTTTCAGCTGTGTTGGAATCCGAATTTTCCTACAGCTTATTGCTTGAAACACAGTTAGTGTCGTGAGCTTTTTTTATAAAACAGAAGATGTTAAGGGTACGTAAAATGATTTTCCTTAGCCAAGATCTGTTTTAGAGGTATTTCACTCATTTAAGGAGGTATTTATCTTTAAATGTGCTCCGTCGGTTGCGAAAAGGATACCATCCCCCTTTTCTCTAGGAAAACTCCGAACAATTATTAAAATATCAAAGTGAGAAATAAGGTTTTCCTGTTCATAGGAACTTATAGTTTCCATCTTTCTCTGACCTTGCCCATCCATCAGGCATAATAAATCAGGCATAATGGCACTTTTCCCGCCACGTCGATTTTGCTCGTAGAATAGCTTTTTTTTCATTATTGCAGTTATTTTCGAAATTTCCAATTTATCGAAAAAAAGTAATATTAAAAATAATAGGTTCTATTTACCTGAAAGCCCTTTTAAGACCCTTTTCACGGCCACTTGAGGACAAACTGCCCTTCACTTGGGCCTTTGGATGGAGGTTTGGAAGGTAGGATGAAATTTTTTTTTAGCAGTAAAGAGAATTCAAATATTATATAATGATAGTGAACCATCAAACTTGGCTCGTTTAAAGGTCAAGCACCAGGAATCCCGCTTCACCTTCAGTAGTAGTAGCGGTATTATTCCTCTTAGAGCATTCGAATACTTAAAACTCATTTTGTGCGGAATTCTCTCAAGGGATGTGTTAACATTAAAACCTGTACATAACTTGGAACCCTGGCCCAAGTCATAAGGGACGTGACATTTTTATATGGTCTTTGGTAGGGGTGTAGCTACAGTATTTTTATGGGGGGAGGGGGCTGGGGGGGGGGGCAAGAGGGTTACTATGGAAGTAAGTGCTATTCAAGCGGTAAGGAAGAAAAGTAACTACTCAATAAACACGCTTCTTGGTGAATTTAAAAACATTACGCAATACAGTATAACTAATAAAAACACTTTAAACAATCATAAATATATGTACTGGTGCTTGTCTTTTATTTAAATGTTAATTAGACCGCTCAAAAATATTTACCCTTTTAAGTGTTACTGGATATTGACCATTTAAACAACGGAAATTTACTTTTGGATATTTTGTCTCCTCCCCCCCTTCATTAACTACCAAATTGTCCAAATATGTCTTAGTAACACCCCTTGCCATAGGTTTGTGAGCAGCAAAAGGGACTGCATATTTGAAGCACTGAAGTACTGTGTCGAAAGAAACGCGTTGTACATCTTTAAACCCCTTTCAATCTGTATTATATCTTATACACCTCTCCCCCCTCCCACCTCGTAGAATAAAATACTTTTTAAATTCACCCACATTAACATCTAAATATTAAATAAATAAAACCATCGACACATTACCCCTTTCACACACTGGGGCACCCTCCCCCGGGGGTCGCAAATGCAGGTGGAGGAGGAAGAAGACCACTCGAATATGTGCTCAGCAGGGCTAAGTGGTGCCTGAACACGTCCTGTGAGTTACAAACCTTCCCCCAGCGATAGATTAAATTGCTTGGTGAAGCATAACGCTAACACCATCATGGTAGGATCCTTTATAGTAAAACTGCGGCAGAGCATAGGGTACATATTGAATGGACAATGGACTATGCAAACTTTTTGGGAACCCCTCCTGCTCTGTACCATTTGGCCACAGTTGTCAGTACCAAGTTTGGCAAAGTTAAGAGTGTTGGACGATAGGCCTGCACCCTGTCCTCTGGACTTACTACGGCAAGGAAAACCATCTTGCAACGGAAAACAAACCCAGCATGTTCTAGGAGGTCCTGAAGACAGTGGTCAAACCACCTAAAGTTTAAAACTCCTTGAAAAGAGTTGTGTGAAAACTCCCACTTAAAAATTCTCACTCTGAATCCTGAATTTTCCACACGCTAAGCAAATTCTCACTAATAAGCTCAATCAGTATCCTCTTGCTATTGCTGGTGTTTGAGAAACACATAAAAAAGAGAAATTCATCAGTAACGACAACAGTCTGATTTGGTTGGGTACTGACAAAACCACTAGATCTGGTGCTGGCCTTGTTCTTCATAAGAAAGCTGGATATGCACTTATATCCCATAATGCCATATCAAAAAGTCATCTCGCAATCCGCCTTAGACATTGTCATGGAAGATTCTTTGTAGTTGTATGTGCTCCAACGAATGATGCTGACCCCGATGTGAAGGACCCGTTTAACACAGACCTCATGTAACTGATTTCTTCTGCCTCATCTCACGATATATTTCTTCTTCTTGGGAACTTCAATGCTATTATTAGTGATCTCAAAGGCATAGGTCTGGAAATACGTCATTGGGTCAGTTACCCCAATCGAAACTAATGACAATGGAAATCGTCTGTCTCAGTTCTGGGACGCTCATTAGTTTTTTATCTCCGACACAGTTTTAGAAAGACCTCGAATTGACAAGTATAATTTAGACAGTAATGACGGCGTCACAAAGAAAATGATAGATTATATTATCATATCTCAGTGACGGATGTCGTCGGTTTCTAATTTACACTCGTTTGGTGGTGCTGACCTGGGTAGTACTGATCACTGACTTGTAGTTGCGAACATTCGTCTTAAGCTTAAATTCCAGGAGGTCGACAAGTGCATTGCAACTCTAAATCTCCACAGTCTTGATACTCCTGCAATCAAACAGCGGCACGGAGTTGCGATTAAAAGCTGTTGTGACAGCCTGTCCCAGCTTTTGGATACTGAAGTCATGTGGGGCTTGTTTAAAACTGAAGTCACCGACGCAGCTAGAACAACTCTTGGCTAGAAAGTTCAAGTCTGAATGCCTTCGCTGACATAGGAGGCAGTGGAAGCCATTACACCCCAAAGGCGGGCCAGACTGCGGGGGAATATGAAGACCTATCGACCACTCAACAGCGTTAGGAATAAGCTGATACATAGTCACCTCAAGTCCTTCGTTGATGCCAAGGCTGATGAGCTACAAGAAGCTGCCATGAGGAAGGACGGTGGAGCAGTGCACAAATACTCGACCGCTGCATCGACCATGAAGTTGCTGCCCGCGTGACCAAGGTCTATGCTGTGTTTGGTGGAATGAGCAATATTTGGAAAAAGTCAATGATCAAATGAGCTACCAAAATAAAGATCCTTGGAGGGTCAGTCTCAAGGCCATATCCAGAGCAGATTCTAGTGTTTGAACCCTCCCCCCCCCTGAAATGTTTTTCCGACTCATAAAAACATAGAAAAATGAATATAAACAAATTTTTATTTTTTTTACGTTTTGTACCCCCCCCCCCCCCTGAAAAAAATCTTTTTGTAAATCCTCCCCTACCAAAAAAATCCTGGCTACGACCCTAGTCAGTCTATTTGATGCTGCTGTACGGAGCTGAAACTTGGCCTGCAACTGCAGCCGTCTAGTGCCGTCTCGACCTTCTTCAATGTAAGTGGCTTCGGATAATCGGAGGAATCCAACAGACGGACATAGTCAGCCATGACTGCCAACAAAGTATGATTCTCCAGTCACACCTTGCTTCCGAGTAGACACTTCGCTGGTTCGGAAATACTTTGGGACTGCCTATCGACGCTCTGACTAGGATTCTTTACGACATTTAACCAACCAGTAGTGACTGGAAACGTCCAAGAAGAAGACCCAAGTTCCGGTAGAATGATAATCACGTGAAAGTCCTGGACCAGGCTAGATTTTTGCTGTCCGATGCAAAGGCCCTTGCTGCACACCAACCCACGTGGAGAAGGCTGACGACACTCTCAACACCACTCTGGGATTAGGATTAAGCAAGTGAGCCTTATAAAGCCAGTGTTGATGAGAAACACACCAAAAAAATCATGCCCGCCAACAAAGGAAGTAACAGTTTTGTACAGAGGCCAAAGCTATATCGGACCAAATTTGGGAGGGAGTCTGGGACAAATTTATCCAGGTATTAGCCATTACGTGTGGGAATAGTGCTGGATATGAATCTAGACGTCCCATTCTTTTGCCATTATAATGTCTAGTCCAGAAGGCAATAATTACAGAAAGCAGATCAAAGCAATAAATAATTGTAGGACAGTCACTGAAAACCAGATGATAGCAACAGACTACCAATGAAAATACGGTCGTCATTTAGTTATCAAATTTACAAGTTAGTAATGGTGTGTAAGCCTCTTGTTTACTTTATATATGAAATTGAAGTTCCATTTTAATGTATCTAAATTTTAATCCACTCAAATCATAAACCCAGTATAATTTTCTTCTGTTGGTTCAATATTCTTAGGTAATGTTTGCCGAACCAATCAATGAGCAAATCAACAAACCGTACTTGTTCGGCTAAATTCCAAGTTCTTTTATCCACCCCCCCCCCCCCAGCATATCTAGCTATAGTAAGATCAGGCTGGTGATTAGACTTTTGTAGGCCTATGATTGAACAAAACTGTTATCCAAAGTAAGAGGGATGTACGCATGAATATTTCTTGGGGAGGGCCCAAAATTAAAATTCAAAACAAAATTGTAGACCCTAATAGAGACACAACATTTGGAAGTTTGGTTATATCAACATTCAGCGCCTAAAACTTGTAAAAAAAAAACTTTTCTCAGTTGCCTTAAACTTACAAGGGATATAGACAGGACCAATGTAGGTCCCCTTTGATGAGAATATAAAGACAAAGAAAGTATTTAAAAAAAAATGGTTTCATATATTTTTCTCTTTTTGGCTTGAGACTTACAAGACATGAGAAAGTGACGAAGGGAGATAAAAAAAAATAGAAAATAATTCAAAAAATTTTGTCCGTATTGATTGGTGAAGCCAGAAGTAAGCCCAAGTTTGTTTTGTGGCAAGCTGTCTTGCAATTTTCTTGGCATCAGTAATAGTCAAAATATGTTTTTCAAAAATGTTTTGAAAAAAGTCCAGTCGTTGTGTATTGATCTGCCCAACCCCAAAATGGGACCAACATTATTTTACTCCCGTCAGTATCATTGACATTGATCAACCAGGTAAGAAGACTGAGCCAAGACAACCGTAACAATGATAATGAATTCTTGAAGAAAAGGTTCGGCTGCATCGATTCGTAGCAACACAAAGTTCAGCATTATTCTTAGCTAATTTGCTTGAAAACTACAAAACAACTGAACATAAATGACAACATGGGATCCTCAATAAAAAAAATACAAGTCAAGAAACAAATTAGTTAAATTTTTTGTGACATTCGAATTCTTTATTTTTTCTAAAGACAACAAAATAGAATTATTTTTTATAAACCAGATCAAAATGCATTTATTTAATAAAAACTAACAGCTCTGACAAAAAAGTATATGAAACAATTCTTTTGATAAGTAGTGGATTAGGAAAAACGTATATTCAAGAGCTTCTACTACCCTAGGGTCGAAACGGCCTCAGCGCTAGATTGACAATTATTATTTTCAATACTTACAATTAAAAATCCTCCTCCCCACCCAGTTTTGTGCAAGGTATTCCACAAAACTAACGATGATCGAAATGTTTGACATAATCTTCAAATTTTTTTAATTTTAAAAATCTATGTTGAAGTCTAATATTTTTGGTACAAAACTGGCCATACCAGCAGTGGAAAACTCTACCAACACTTCAACTAGCACCCTCCCCGCCCCCACCAGTCTAAATTTTGGGATGACCAACACTTCGACAAATAACCCTCAATGAAAATATTTCAATTAATATGAACAGAAAGTAAAAAAAAATATTTTCTAATAAGTTTTTCGACGAAAAGTAAATAACCATACTAGCCTGAAACTACCTAAACTGAAGTCGTATGAAAAGTCAAATTTAATTAGAACACAAATTGCTATGATTGAATAAATTAAATATAAAACTAATTTCAATTAAAATGAATAACTACATCAAAACTAAATATAAGAGATAATACTTTGGATGAATAGATAAAACCTATAAGGTATTAACATTAAAAAATAGGCAGTGCAATAGCGCTGCTTATGTAAAGAGCAACGTGGGCACAGTTTACTATTGTTATTATTATTATATTTATTATTATTATTATTTATTACAACCCCCCCCCCACATCCCTCAGGGAAAGGCTTGTGAGGTATGTCCTGGGGGAATATAAGGCTCTTATAGAAAAGGTGGTCGTATAAACTTTGAAGGGGGCTCATTGGGATGGTAATTAGAAGCTTTAGTGTCCTTCTTAAGGGTAAAAGTGTTCAGAAAGGAGCCATCCCCCCTACACGTCGAATTTTCCCCAAATGTATCTGTTTGAGATTTTGAGATAGCCATTTGTTCAAAAAACAGTCCAGAGATCATACAAAAAATCCTTTTGGGGTTGATAAAGCCCGTCAGAGTCTCGGGTCCGAGATTGTAACTTATGCCCCGGGGGTATATATAGTTTTTATGGAAGGAGTGGTAAAATTAACTTTAGAGGAGGCCTCATTTGATTGAATATGTATAGTTCTAGTTGTTGTTTAAGAGTTAAAAGTGATGGAGGATAACTCGCCCCTCCCCCTCCCTGACATCCTTTTTTCTCAAAACACATCTGATTGAAATTGTGCGATGGTCATTTCGTCCACAATAGTCCAACGAGTAGTGGTTTCGTTGAGACGGGGGGAATGGGGGGGGGGGCAGTTGCCCCCCCAATAATTTGAGCAAAAAACTTATTTATCAAATAGCTTTAAAACTTTTGCTCGTTTTAAGCGTAATTTTTTTTTAATTTTATTATGAAGTCCATCACACTTTATAATATGTTCCAAATTATTATTTTTCCAAGTATACTGTCATTAAAACCTCATCATCAAGTATAAATGTGAGCCTAATTAATGGTAAAATTGGAAAATGTTCTATGCTTCCTGTTTCACCGCGTTTGCTCATGACAATTTTTTTCCACTGATATTTAAGGTGCTTTTGATTTCTAAAATCAATCAGTTCAAGATAAGATACTCTTGTTTTAAAACTTTCAAAAGTGGAAATAAATACAACCTCTAAATCTGCTAATAAGACAGAAATGGAATCATTGAAGAATATGAAGGTAAATATACAGTAAACATAATGTCCTGAATGAAAAAGAAATCATTGAAAAAGAATATAAGACTTCCTACTTTTTATAATGATATTCGTACTATAACTAGATAGGTTAAATCTGTTGTTGTTGGGTCACAGAATTTGGTAGAAGGGGATCCGCTCCAGGAATCATTTAAATGTTTTAATTTTATTTCCAGTATCTAACTGAAAATCCAATATAGCTCCAAATTCTCTTATTTGTAATTGAAACGCCTAATAACCTTTGATAACATCATATTCCTTATGTTTTGGATTGATATACTAACCTATAAATATAAAACTGCCTCTATGCATAATACCGTGTTGACCTCTTGCTATTTTCATTTTTCTAAATATTTCTTTTAACCGGCTCCAAAAAGACATAAATATGCTAAGAATTATGGCTGAAATTAGTTGCATTTCACACAACGCCAGCACTACTTGTGGGACATTTATCTCTACATAGGCAACATGTACAAAATGTCTGCTGAGAATAGAACAATGTGAATTTGAACAAAATATGAATATTTTTCTCACAATTTAGAAATTTGTGTGCATGTATAAGCAGTACCAACACATTCTTTTTTTCTGTTGTTATCAGTTTTATCATGCAGCATTAGAAGACCAAGCTTTGCTTGTTAAGATAATTATAGACATAAAAACGATTTTTAGAGTAACCACCCTCCGAAAATGTATACCCCAACATCCTGATTTATACAAGAAAAACTTTTGTGTAATTTTTATGGAATTTTTTTTTTTTGGTTAACGAGGATACAAAGGGAAGGCAATTTTCAAACTCTAGGGTTTCTGCTGCAATGATCCTGAGAATTGTTCAGATTTTCAGGATATTCTTTGTGAAACAAAAATGCCCAACGGGTAAGTTGATAATATTAACTTATTGTTCGAATACTTTCAAATTTGAGATGCGGTTGCTAGTTTAATTTGCGGAATATGTCACTTTATAATATTACACAATCTGTGGTGATACTTTGACTTATCCTGTGTCTTCACTCAGACTGCGCTATGTTTCGGCTTTATATGGTCCGCTGATGTCAATACTATTATTAATATAAATTGGTGAACCCACACACAAATCAGTTTACAAAAAGAATAAATAATATTTCAAAAAATCCCACATGTTAAAAGTTTAGCACAACAAATTAAATCTTAAAGAGTCAAAATCCATTCAAAATGACGAGCGAATAAATAGCGTGATATCCGGGGCTATTAGAATAGAGCTTGGTTCAATTATGAGATTGAGCGTCCAATGTTGGGCGTGGAGGTTTGGGGAAGTAGAGGGCGGATACGTACTGCATCATTAGTGGTGAATCTGGCAAAGGCAGCACTACTTGCGGGACATTTATCTCGACATGGCCGCTGCAAATAGGACAAAGTGAATTCGAGCTACGTCTTATACGTCTATTTATCTCACAATTTAGAAATTTTGCGTGCACAAATAATTGGTACCAACCCTTACTCTTTTTCTATTGTTATCACTTTTAACATGAAACAATAAACATGAACATGAAACTTTTAACATGAAAAGATCGAGCTTTGCTTGGTGAAGGGAATTTTACACCAGAAAATGACATTCATTGTACCCTCCCGCCCCCCGCCTCCGAAATCTCGAATCGCAACCCCCGATTTCTACACGAAAAAACTTTTTTTTAATTTTTTTGTATTTATTTTTATTTTAAAAAAAGATAAAATGGTTAAGGACATTTTAAAAGTCTCAGTGTAAATCCCCCCCCCCCCCAGATTGACATTTCTGGTAAGTTTTAATTAAAGTAAGGTTTTTTCCAGAATTATGACAAGATTTGTTTATATTTTCTGTATATTCTTTATCAAACCATGCCTAACGGGTAAGTTAATAATTCTAAATTTATTTCTTAAATTATTTTAAATAAAATACGGTCGCTTATTTAAATTTTGGAAAAATTTAAAGGGGAGTATTTTCCGCGGAGCAAAATTTTATGCAGGGGTGGAATGAATGTTTAAGAGGAAAAATATTTTTTCATAATTGTTTAATTTGAAAAAAATTTTTTTGTTATTTAATTTTAAAAGTGGATAAACAAAAGTGCATTTCTACGTGCTGTATGCCAGTTTGTGAAAAAAAAAAAACAATTAAATACTTTTAGCCAGGGACTTACGGACAGGGTTGCCAACTTTTCGATACATGAATGAATCCCTTGAGCATCAAAAAACTGTCATTTTTAGCTAAAATATGTCCATATTGAAATCTCAAAAACTAAAGCAACCGAAACTCTAAAAGAGGATTTTCGGTAAGAATGTACATATTAAATTTAGTGATCAAAGGCATTTTGTGATATAAATTCGGTGATCAAAGTCATTTCACGGTAAGGTTCCGGTATCATCAGAAAATTATGCAATAATTCTCTCAAAATAGCGGTAGGGTTGCAGACATTTTGGTCAGATCACAACTGATGCACTGCACCAGCACTGGAATGAAGCAAACACGCAATGCCAGTACAGGTAACAATTGAGAGGAATAACAAACAATTTTTAGATATTAGTTTACAAGTTTCACTCCAAAAATGAGTAGGGATGACCCTAGTACTCGTGACGGGGCACCATATATGGGCATAGAATACTGACGGGGCACATGTGCTGCCATCTACAATTTAGTTTAATGCCGAACGGGCACCATATATGGGCATAGAATCCCCAGGGAGAACACATGTGCTACCATCTACAATTGAGTCTAACGCTGACGGGACATAATTTATTCAAGGATTATCGATCTAGTCTAATCAGGTCAATGTCGATTGATTTGTTGTTGTTATTTTGAAATATACATTTACATTATATAATTTTCATGTTTTTGATTTTTATATAAATGTAGAGTTCCATAATTTTCATGTTTAAAATTCACCGATAAAAGCCTGAATGAGATTTAATGTCTATGATAATGGTAATAAGCTTACCTAAGCTATGGATGTCAGGTATTGTGTTATTCAAGACATGTCTTGAATTTGAACCTGATGATGACAGGCACAGGTCCTGTCGAAATTATCGTTCCAAGATAACACAATACCTGACATCCATAGCTTAGGTAAGCTTATTACCATTATCATGTACAAGAGTCAGGTTGGCCTCAGAGAATATATTTAATGTCTATGATAAAACCTGGAAAAAACCTTTCCAAGAACTAAGTTTTTCAACTAAAAGTAAAGAGCTACTACACTAAATCAAAGACGAGCAGAAATGAAGTCAAATTATATTCAGAAAAATGTATTTTCCATAATTTTCTTACAAAAAACTAGTTACAGTCAAAAACCAGTATTACTTCAGATTTTACGGAAATAGTTTATTTTCGAACCACAACTAGACTTTTTTTCCAACCAAAGTTTCACATTTGAACCAGAGAAATGTATTTTCCATAATTTTCTTACAAAAAACTAGATTTTACTGTCAAAAACCTTTATTAGTTAAGACTTATTTAAAGAGTTTTTAATACTATAGCGTAAAGAGCGAGGGTTGAGGAAGGGGCAGTTCTTCTAAAATACAGAATAATTGCTGTTTGTTTTTAATTTCTATGTTGATTATTACTTACAGTTGAAAAGAAAGGCTGTTGTTTTTAAAACTTAGATGTTCAGAAATAGAGTCCTAAAATGACACCTAAAACGGTGTCTGATTTAAGTTTAGTCTTCTGATCTTTCTTTATTGAAAAACCAGGCAAAAGAAGAGTAAACGGTTGAAAAAAAGGGTGTTGTTTTTAAAACTTAGATGAGATATTTCGTTCAAACTTTGTTAAATTTTTATAACTTCTCTTTATATTTCCTTCAATTTGTTTAAAAATAAATTAAAACTAAATGAGGCATGCTGTCTCATGCTAATGAGACATCGTTTAAAATAAATGAGATATTTCGTTCAAAACTTTGTTATGGCAAAAACAAACTCAAAAATATTGGCAGCTATAGGTGAGTCGTGGCAATGTCAATTGTACCATTTGCAACAAAACTTGTGAACTAGATTGAATTCCCAAATCAATCGTGGGAAAAATTAAATTTTTTAGCCAATCGGCTTAATCTAAGCTACGCACGTGTTCAATAAGTCCTTAGTTTTTTTCTAATTCAATTAGTTTTAATATGAATTTTCCCATTCCCCATTTTGAATCTTTGAAGAGCATGAATTTAATCGACTCTAAATTCGAATGTTTTTCCACCTCTAAATGTATTTCATCTTCTAGCAGAAGCCTTACAGTTCAAGGCTTTTTCAGCCTTCTAATTCTGAACTAACAATTTTAGCTATCAATTTTCTTTTAGCCCGTTTAAACAAGAGTATTAGTAAACCAAAGCTATTAGCTAACAATTCTCAGGAACATATTAATTGAGTGGAGAATTCAAAAATTGGCTAGCCTATTTCTGCAGATAGTTTTACGAAAGAATGGGGGGGGGGGCAGTAAGTAAAGAAAGGAGAAACGAGATAAAAAAAGAATAGAACAAAACAACTTGTAAATTAGAAAAGCAAAGCAATATTAACATCGTTTAAAATAAATGAGATATTTCGTACAAAACTTTGTTAAATTTTTATAAGAGTATTATCTGGTGAAAAGATGTTCAAGTTTACGTTTGTTCTTGAGTAACATAGATGATCATGATATGTTTATCCGAGTCTTAGAAAACAAATAAAAAATTGGTACTGCGGGGTTTTGAAATCAGGATTTACGATATTACTCCGAAAATTTATGCGAGACACGGAAATTTCACTAAGGTTTTCAAAGAGATAATATAAAGTTGCATCAGTACTAAAAGTTATTTGATTTCTACAAAGTTTGACTTTGAAACTAGTTCATTTTACTTAAACGAATCACGAGGAATTAGCCAAACCGAATTTAGAAATAGAAAGTCACAGAAAAGATTCAATTTTCGGAAAACCAAGTCAGTTTCAATTCTTATAAAAATAACATCTGTCGATCAGCGCTGTAAAAAAATTATATCTTGTCTAAAAAAAAGCTGCCATTAGGACATAAAAAAAAATTAATGTATCATGAAAACTTTGCAAATTATTTCTACGTGAACAAAGTAACTTCGTATATATGAAAGTTCTTGTCATAATGTGTATTTTTCATAGTATCACTCGATTGAAATAAAAGAGGTATCGAACTGTTAATATTAACAATTTTACAGAGCTTCTAACCTGGTGTGGGGTTGTTTCTATAGTTTTAAAATGCTATAAAATCCATAGGGGAAATGTAAATTAAAATTTAAACCTACATTAGCCATTGAAGGACCGGCGACTTCATTTGGAGTATTTATTACTTTATATATATATATATATATATATATATATATATATATATATATATATATATATATATATATATATATATATATATATATATATATATATATATATATATATATATCTTTATTTCAATATGCACTGAAGTTAAAACCATCAAACACCAAATAATATACGGTAATAACGGTATATTCGTTTCGATAATTAAATTAAAAAATGCTATACAGAACTATAGAACAAATTCATATAAGACTTCATCCATTTGCATAAGACCTACAAAGTCACCCATGGAACAGTTATATCAATCTGAGAGTTTTATTCTTAAAATGAATACATTAGTCTATCATTAAAGACATTTTCAATCTCATATCTGCAAAAATGTGGAATTTCTTAATCTACTAAATGAAAGATCATGGATGCATTTTTACTTGCTGTTTTTGTTTTTTTCCAAGGGTGATCCTATTGATCCAGTGAATACAGACCGTCGAAAGAGGGTTCATTCTAATGGAAAAAAAGATTCTAGTGCCCCTTTTAAGTGACAAAAATAATTGGAGGACAACTAGGCCCCCTCCCACTTCACTTTTTTCCAAAATCGTCTAATCAAATTTTGAGATGGATTTTTTCTTCAGCATAGTTGAAAGGCTCAATAACTATGTCTTTAGAGATAAAATGCCCCCTTCAGCCCCTGGGGAAAGGTTTTTAAGTTATCAAATTTATAAATAAATCCGGTAAAAGTAGGGAATGAAAAAAGATTTGTACTCCAGCTCGAAACACGGATTTAGGGGGAATATTAAGAAAAGAACTTTTATTGAGTTTATTAAATAAAGCCTTTGAATTACGTGCGCGTACACACGGAAATATCAAAACCATGGGATTCTCCGACATGCTGAATCTAAAAGTGTAATTTTGAAGGATATTCTTTATACTTTTAGAGTTAACTTACCCTTCTGTGGATAAACTTTTATGCTTTTCTGACCATATGGCCCTGAAAGTGTGTTCTCCTACATTCTGAATTTTAACGTTCATATTAACTGAATATTCTATAAACTGTAATAGGTAACTTACCCGGCTATGGTTGAACTGGAAGGGTTGTCCGAAATGTTGAATCTGAAAGTGAGTTCTCCGACCTTCTGAATCTGTCACTGTAATTTTCAAGGAGATTCTTTAAACTTTTAGAGTTAACTTACCCTTCTTGGGTTGACCTTTTAGGGTTCTCCGACATGCTGAACCTGAAAGTGTGTTCTCCGACATGCTGAATCTGAAAGTGTAATTTTTCAAGAGATTCTTTAACCTTTTAGAGTTAACTTACTCTTCTAGGGTTGACTCCTTAGGATTCTCCGACATGCTGAACCTGAAAGTGTGTTCTCCGACATGCTGACTCTGTACCCCCGGGGCCCGGGGGCCGAAATCCGGCCACGGGTGGGACCCCAACCCCCCAGGTTAGGTTAGGTTAGGCAATACCTAACCTAACCTGAACAATAAAGAACTGGTTTCTTCAACTAAACGGATTAAGACACAGGTGAAATTTATTGCGCCATTGACTTTTCTTGAGTAAACCTACTGCGAGCTAATTGATCTGTGTTCACCTTTGGTGCCAAACTAATTGGTATTGAAATAGACTGATATTAGTGGATTTTATAGATTATTTTGGATATATATTATTGAATCTTTGGAGCATTTTTTCAACTAAATTTTTCCTTAAGGTTCTTTACTTAGATAAAGATCAGTTGCTTTTACTTTTGTCCTCTCCTTAATAGGAAATGCCTGCATTTAAAGAGTTTGATATCGCGTTAGCTAACTTCAAAAATTATCCTCATTGGCCAGTAAAGATACTAAAAGTGTCCAAGGATAGCAAAGGAAAGCAAAGCCATCATATTTGGTATTTTGCTATGGGACACATGACGAATACAGACTTGTTGAAGCCAACTTGGCAGAATATAATCCAAGCGTTAGCCGAACTTGAACAAAACAGACTGCAGGTGTAAAGGCTGCATTTGAGGAATTGAAAAATTCACCGATATTTATAAATCCATTTCCAATACATTTAATGCATTAACAATTAAGGAATCTAATACAGGAGAATGTGCTTCGTTGATGAATAAAATCACTTCTACGGAACTTGACCTGGAAAAAACTAAGCGAGAGTTACTGCAAAATATAACTAAGAAGGTTAATGAAAGGTTTTCGGATGCTGATTCCTTCCGCCAGTCATCCCACGACATTATTTGTCAAATATGACGCGATTACTCTTGATTATCAACCAAAATTTGAAAAAATTGAACAATCGCTAGTAGGGTAAGAGGTACCATTTCTGATGGCCCTATAGCAATTCATGTTTTATTCTGGGCCTTTACGTTCCATGGTAGCTTTCCAAGGCATAGTCTACAGCCAGCGGTTATTTGGCAGTGTATAATGTGGTCAAACAGCTTTTTTTTATCTGTTTTTGTTGTTAATTACCCAATGAATGTAGGTCATGAGTTCACATACACATTATTAAAACTACACGTGATTAAACACGTTATAAAAATAAGTGCTCTTTGATTATGTCCTGTTGTTACCATTCCAAACGTGTTTTTTTTTCAACAAGGGTTTTTTTTTTCAACCAGAGTGGGGTTTTTTTTCGAGCTGACACCTGTTTTTGTAGGCAGCCAATCAGAGACAACGGAGATATTTACTCCTCTCTCTCTCTCTCAATTTTTTTGTTGTTGCTAGCTCAGTTTCATTGTGGTAGTGAGAGTGTCAACACATGACAAAATGTTCCATACATGTCCGTTATGTATGTACACGCTGGGCAGCTGGTCATCATCATGTGAGAATTGCACAATGATTGAGGAGTATGATGAAAAGTGTAGATTATGCAACCCATGTAAATTGCATAGAAGATATGTTGTACAAATTAAAGGTTGCAATTCCTGGCATGAAGAGGTGTGTGACTCTCATTCTAGAGGGCACCTATGCTCCGATTGCCACTATGATAAATGTAATCAGTGGGAGAATACATATCCCGGTATGATTGGAAAAAATCCTAAGCGCGATTTTAGTTTATTGCTAAGAGATTGGTATCGTCGTGGTTTTAGATTGTTCTGGGAGGAGGAAACTGGTCAAAGATTCAACTGTTTGAAAAACAAAAGAATATGGTTTCTATGTAATTGTTGCGAAGACACTGGATTCTATTAGTATAAGCCCACTAATTTTTATTTGGCTATGATGGAATGTGATTCGATACTTGAGGATACTAGTTGTGACACTACTTCAAAGAAGAAATTTGAAACAATTGGAATCTATAGAATTAACGAGAATAGTGTCATTGACTTTACAAAGAGATACGACAAGAGTGAAGTCACACTCTATTGTAGAAAATGTGACTCTGACATTGCAGTACATCAGGATCAGTACACTGTGAATTCAGATAATCTACCTGCACTAGTTGTTTCGACAAATACGTAGTAGCGGATGAAATCTAAAGAGTAGACGCTTCACTACAGATAAGGCTATTGTGTTTTTGTGAACTTTCTGAGGAAGGAGGGGGAAACTTTTTAGTTTAAATAATTCTAGGAGGAATTGGGTTTTGTTGGATGGTATTGAAAAATGGTAAGTGTTAAATATTCGGTAAAAATACGAGAAGAAAAATGCTTCACTACAGATACGGCTATTGTGTCTTTCTGAACTTTCTTAGGGAGGAGGGGGTAACTTTTTAGTTTAAAAAAAAAGTGTGTTATAATTGTGATAAAACTTTCGTCAAAGAAAAAAAAAACTTAATACATTCATTTTCTAGTTTCAGGGGGAAGCTGTGAAAACTTCTGCATTCCCTGGCCCAGGATTTCAAAGTATCATGGGTAATTGTTCCCTCTCGCCGGATGATGATGTTAGTGAAGGTACGTTATTTGAATTCCCCCTGGATTTTCAATTTACAGCTGAAGAAATGGACAGTCTTATACAAATTGTTGGGCCTAATTCTTCCGGGGACATTTTTGATGACAACTTTACTATTAGTGAATTGGATCCTGTACAAATAGGTGCAGGACATGAATATAGTTCTATGTCCTCGGAATTGCGTGAATTTTATTTGTTAGAATCTACTCTAGGTCACTTGCAAACGTATAGGGTAGATTTTAACCCCCCCGAGGAAAACGCGGTTGACGAGGGCATTATTTTAACAGACCCCGTGAATGTTCTCCATAGCTATATCGACAGAATTTGAGCACAAATTGTGATTCTGATTCAGAAATGAGAGGGTCAAGGGGGGGGGGGGTTAAAGCATCAGTTAATCAAAAAGTTTATTTACAAAAGGGGACATCTGGGTAAATTTTTTATTTTCATTTTCCAACTGGCAACCAGACTTTTTACCCAGGTCTAAACAAATTCGAAGACAACTTTTTAAACTGGTTAAATAAACCAATTTTGACTTTGGACACATTTAACGAGAGGGGAAGTGGGTCCACAATTTTATACATTAAATATATGGATCTGAATCTCAGTAGATTTAAAAAAAACTTTATTTTAAGGGGAGGGCGGGGTAGTCGACAAATAAAATGCCACCCAGATTTGTCGGCTACCAAAGGGGTTCAGAGTTTCAAATTTGACACGAGGCTGCAATGCTTTAAATACGCATTTTTAGCAGCAGCCCATAAAACATTAAGAAGAGATTCATCAATGAAAAATCTCGACGGACTTGCTCGCAACGGTGGAAAAAATTTCCCTAAAGTAAATTTTGATTGTTTAGAGGGGAAATATCCGGTGTCCTTGAAAGAAATAACCATATTCGAGAAAGCAAATGAAAATCTTGGGTTGGGGAGGGTTGTTCTCCAGTATGACACTGAATTTGTAGATGGGGAAAAAACTAAATAAAAAAGGAGTTATTTGTTAGGTCAGAACACCGACGGTAGATAATGTAAAAAATCTAATATGTACTTTTTATTAGACTCCCAAGGATTTAAATTCTTCTGGTAATTTTTTCCCCGTTACTTCACTAAGTCAACTCCTTTCCCAAGGTGTTCAGAAAGGGGAACATTACTATTGTCCCATGTGTCTTTCTCCATTTTGATCTGAGCGAATATTCTCAGATCACATGAACCATTGCAAAATTCATGGCAATCAAAGAATTGAAATGCCGGCAGAAGGCAAAGACACTTTACAATTTAAAAATTTCCTTCCCTTGGCCCAGGGTTCCTAGGCCTTGAACCTGATTCTATTCCCATTAAGCCAAGGCACTTGCCCCACATATTTTAAGCCAATCAAACCAACAACAACAACAAAATGCCTACCTATATTTCTGCTTAACAATTGGTGATTGAAGGGCCCAGGGGCCACGATGTACCCCCGATCATCCTGATCAAAATGATTGATTGTGCTTCAAACAGGGCGAAACGTGTCTATTTTCTACTAAATTTCTGGCAGTGAGATGGGGAGGGGTTTTCAAGGTCGAGCCCACTGTATGCCTTCACTCAATGACTAAAAATTCTCGCGCGATTCCACTTCAAACCAAGTGCAATGCACCAGTCTTTCTGCATAAAGATTTGCAGAAAGGAAAGGGCTATCTCATAGGGATCAAAGGATCAGTGATTCCCAATTTACCTCCAATCATGCTGTTTTAAAGGTGTTGTATGATTCTGGTTCAAAGAGGTTGGGAAGTGTCTATATTTCTACAAAACTGGTGGAGATGTGCGAGCAGGGTCGGATTTAAAGCTTTGACGCTTCAAGGCCCAAACGTTTTTGCCACTCCGTATTCATACCATTGGAGGAAGAGTCAATTTTTCTCAATAAAATAATACTTATGACGACAATTTTTATTTTATCGCAAAATAACATCATTTATGATAATAATTTGAGATCCATATATTTGTACGTTGGGGGAGGGGGGTATTAAGTAAATTAAATAAACCAGAAAGGTATTGGAAATAAGTTTAATCCATTGGTAGATAGCAACACATAAATACATGCACGCATCATATATTATTTTGTAAGCAGGGCTATTTATCTTTAAAACCAATTGATAAAACCTTCCTCGTTGCTCTTTTTCGTGCGAAGGTGTCTGTGACGTCATTGTGCGGCATCTCTTGAGTCAGCCTTCCCTCAATAGTGAACAGGGATAATGATGTCAATTTGTCAGGATCTTTTTCCTGTGAAGTTTATGAAAGGTACAATAAGAACCATTAATACGGCAATGCCAATGTCTAGATAGATGTCACACCGTATGAAAATGACAAAAAACCTTGCTAACGGCTGTTTGAGTCCTTCTTTTTTTCTTCGTCAGTATTTTGTACCACAAGGGTCTCAAATGTAAGCATTCATCTACAACCATAGGCTCATCTACAATCGTCGGGGATAAAAAACTCAATAGCTCACTTGCATGCTTTATGATTTCTGAGTAGATTTGCGCGGCTGCGGAGTGCACCCGGCATTTTGACGATAAATCACATCAATCCAGTTTTTGTTAAGAAAAAATCGCTCAGTGATAATTTATTGCCCCCCCCCTGGAATTGTGCACCCTTTGGCTCGGGCCTAGTAAGCCTACTGGTTAATCCTGACCTATGTGCGAGGAGAGTTGTTGGAGGGTCATGGCCCCACTTAGGTCCTTCAATCACGCAGATTGAGCATTTTGGCATGATTCCAGTTCAAATAAGGTACAGCATACCTATCTTTGTGCTAAATTCAGTGGAAGGATTGTCAGGACGACATTGCAGGGGCTTTCGCCCACTTTGGTTATTTGAGCAAACCAACTGAAATCCTAGCGTAATTCCAGTTCAAAGAGGGTGCATTATGTCCAAATTTCTGCTGAGAAGTTGGTATTAGGAGGGACAGGCGGAGAGCGACGGACCCAATTTATACCTCTAATGACGTTGATAATCCTTTCATGATTCAATATCAAACAAGGTGCAACGTATTGTTCCGACAAAACCTATGGATGAAAAATGGCAGGTGAGATATTAGAGGAACTATGGGCCTACTTTGAGCTTCCTAAGAAGGTAGAGCATGACTTTCTTTTTACTAAAATCTTGGCAATGGTATGTGGTGGAGTTTTAGTTGACAGGCTCAGTTTGATTCTCCAGTCACACATACAGAAAATCCTTGCATAGCCCTTGCTTCAAACAAGGTGCAGCATTACTTTCTTTCACAGCATTACTTTCTTTCCGTAACCCCTCCCCCCGCCCAAAACAAAGTAGGTTGACGGAGCGGCCACTGGCCCATCTTAGCTCACCTCGTGATTTTGGTTGAAAATTTCGCAACATTCCTACCTTTCTTCCCATAAGTTGAAACGCCAGGGGGTGGGAAATGGAATAGCAGAGGATTCATGTCCCACTTTTTGCCTCCAGCTTATTTTACAATGAATCAGACTATTTTTTAGGTATTTTCACACAGTCTCGACGCACCTTCGATGTATACCACAGTAGAGAAGCCCCTCAATTTCTCAAAATTTCAAAATAGTACACTTTATGAACAAACTTTGAACAAAAAATATGATGCATTAAAAATTAACCAGCTCTTCAAGAAGCATGGATCCACTTTGAAAAAGAGGTTGTATCTCTCTTAGCTCAAAAGTTTGTTTCCTTGCTATGAGCAAACTTTCTAATATTACTAGTAAGGAAGGAGCACAGAGAAAACTTCCGATTTTTTAGGCAATGAGAGAACTATTAAGGTTTACAAGTAATAGGTGATTCTTTTCCTCTGCCTCAATCCAAAACACAGATAATTAAATGGCAAACTCAACAATTAACCTTCACTTCAGCTAACACAATGTAGGATCGAGCTCAAGAATAAGTGGAAACATTTCTTTTTGGCCATGGGCATGAATTATATGAAGCTTTCATTAATCTGTCTAGCCAAAAGTTCACACATTCCTTAAAGCTTTAGAGGCTAGACCTTTGTCACTTTGTTGCAATCGATTAAAAATTAATTTCGTTGCAAAACTTTCCACAACTTTTTCCACAAAAAAAGTTTTCAAAGAAACAACTAAACAAAGAAACAACTAAATTAAGCTAAGACGAGCAAAAATCAAATAGGAATTTAAGCGTAAAACTAACATAAATCCCTATCAATAAATAAAGACAAACCCAAAGCGATAGAAATTCCAAAAAGTAATCAAGTCAAACTTAAAATGAACCAAAACTACCACAAACAGCAGCAGGATTACCGCCCTCTATGCTTTCTAAAGACCAGAACGTCATTCATGCTTCACTGATAACAATTTTAATCTCGAGCTGTTTTTTTTATCTGTCATACAATTGACACCAGAATAATAAAAATTACTGAAAATAACTAATAACTAATGAAATGTAGATTAACAGTTTAATATATATTGATATCCATTCCTGAAATTCTCAGCAATTTTGAATTTATTAACGTTATAAAAGGGAAAAGGATTCTATTAATTCGAATAGTATCACCGATATTGAAGTTATTTTTCTTCTTCTGGACATTTGGTTCATTGAAATATTTTTTGAGAAATGTTTCAATTGTATTACTATCCGAATGATGAACTTCAGTTGGCGCAGAGTTGGAAAGTAAACGATGAGGCCATTGATTATAAATCCACATGAATTTTTCTAAATCATGAATAAAAGCCGATGTATTTTTCAATGTGCAATATCTTGAAATTAAAAGTCGAATATTTCTTATCAATCGTTCGGCCAATGCAGCATTTATAGGACTGTGACTATGATAGAGCAGTGTACTATATTTCTCTAGTACTTTTGAAACATGGGGATTAACAAATTCACTACCGCGATCCGTTTGAATTTTTTTATATGAATCCTGTTCGAGAATCCTTTCAATTGCCTGAGCAACTTCAACACCTATCTTTGATCGCCATGGAATTGAATATGCATAATGACTACAAACACTGATTGCAAGTAGAATGTACTTGTGCGGTGTACTGTGACGTCTTTGAAGCTCATCTAGAGTCAGGAGATCTGCTTGCATTATATGCAATGGGTAAAAGGCTTTAGTTTTTCGTTATTGATTGGCACGAAGTCTATGATTTCTATGCAGAGTGTAAATTGATTCATTCTGTAGATAGTCTTGTACACTTTTAGTGTGAACACCGGCGACTTTTGAAAGAGTGGTGGGGGAACTTAAACTCCCCGCCTCACCAATATTTTCATAAACACCTTTCAGAACTTCAACCATTTTGAACGTAAACACGTTGTGTAACGTCCGCTACCCTTTTGTATACTGGCCGGTGGAGGTTATGGTGATGTTGACTTGATTCGTCTTCGCTTTAGTATAGCTATCAGCGGTGTTCTCGTATTCTCAAAAATAAATTTGAAATACTCTTATTCAAGTTCATTTTTTAATTGTTTCAATGTTGTTGATGATGATGATAAATGTGCATTTAATTTTTTTAGAATTTGTTTATTGCTAATAATACTTTTGGGGAAGTTCAATGTATTTAGAAAGTTGTATAGATGAGTGTCAAATGATAATAGTCCTTTACGATTTGTAACCATATCATAAATTAAATCATGTAAATTATAGCTCTTGCCCTGAATTATAACCCCTTCCCCATTGCTCTCAACTTGAATATCATCTTGATTATTTTCCAAGAGATTGGTTATAAGTAGTTTAAATTGTTCACGATATTAGTGGGGCACCATATTTCCAAATTTAAAAAAAATTGAACCCAAATCCTCCTTCTTTAATTGTGTTCCAGCAGCAGCAGCAGACTCTTGAGAAGATGATTCTTTTTCGGGATCAGCAGCAGCAGCAGCAGTGGGCTTCGATCGATAGGACTTTTGTTTGTACACTCGGCGAAGTGCATCTTGAAGTAAAAGCAGTTTTTTATCATCATCAATATTTTCATTGTCAAGGAATTTACTCAGATTGCTCTTAACACTCTCCACAGTTGAAAGAACTAGTTCTAGTAGAGTTCACTCTTATTCTTTTGACATTCTCTGTCTAGGGAAAATTATGGTAAATCCCTACAATGGCAGTGAAAGTATGAAAAAGCTACCGCCGATCTGAAAAAGTCTCTTCTTTTTAAAATTATTTTCTTTCTTTTTAGAGGCCCATGTACGTACAATGGAACGATGTTGCTTTGCCTGCTGCTTAACTACTTCCGGCAGTTGAACATTACTCTCGGTCAAATTTAAACAAAGTTCGGATATTAGATTAATGAAATCATTGTCAATACCATGTTTGAGTATTGCTATCCTAAGCGGAGGTTTTGAAGTGCTTAGAACTGAAACCAAATGTGTATTTTCATGTAGTTTCTTCAGTGTCATGATAGCGACTAATAGGTCTTTTTAGGGTTCACCGGGAGATATACTGTAATTTCATCGTCGAAAATATCTGTGACTACACGCAGATCCTCGGGTGCATTTTGATTAAGATCCAACAGGATGTAGCCATAGGGTTCATTAGTTGCCTTATTGTATGCCGAGAGCAGAAATTTGGGAGCACCTGGATGGATTTGTTTATTGATGGTCATTAGCGAGCGATAATCACGAACAACTCTGTATATGATATAGTAGGTACAATTCAAAGCAAGTGTTCGCATACATTTGATCTGATGAAAGAGATTGTGTAGAACCAGAGTAACGGAAATCTGTTCATAATGAGAGTAAACAGTGAACAATTCCATTATTTGCTGAGACCATTGTTCAATAGATTCAGCCAGATCGTCAATGATCAGCCAAGAGTTTGGTTCAATAATGTTGAAAACATCAAGTCTCTGTATGAATTATATCTGCACCAATCCCATGGCAGCAATTGCTTTTATTTTATCGTATGACTCTTGCCAAATACTGTAGCAATAGTATATGTTTTTCGGCTTTTCCACAAACATTTTATCGCAATTTTTTATTATTTTAGTTAAGAGTGTTGTTTTGCCCGACATTGACGGTCCACACAGAAACGATCTGAATGTTGTTTTAAATTGATACATGTTCCCTTCAACAGATCACCTGGACAACTAACTGTAGACCCTAATTGTCTAATGACTAAATAATTTCCCTACTACTACTCTGTTCTTCAAGAAGAATAAGAAGACGAATAAAGAATCATATTTTTCTTTTATTACATACATAAAAAAGTAACAATACATTAAAAAAAGCACATTAAACATGAAAAAATTCACTTTTTTTTTAAATTTATTTATATAAAAAAAAACATTTACATGGGTACACAGAGAGAGAAAAAACACTTTTTTTTGTTTATTTATAGAGAAAAAAAAATACAACATTAAATTAGAGAGCACTTGAAAAAAAAGAATCACTTTTTTTTTTGAATGAAACATTTACAAAAAAAAAATCTGCTCTAAGTCGAAAAAAGATAACTTTGATATTGTGGCGGTGCGCCCCCGCGCTGGCGGCCGGCCTCCCCGGGCCACGAGGCCCCCCCCCCCCAAAGGCCGCGAGGCCCCTCCCAAAGGTTTTAGGAAATAATTTACAGGACTTTGTTTAAACTGAGACTTTCCCTATCGGCAACACATTCGGCCTGGTCTGAAGTTAAATAGTGCCCAAGGGGGAGGGTGGTCACACCGTCTTGACAAAAATACACCTTGTCGGAGATGGTACTCATGGCAATTTTCTCTACATTTACAGTAAAGTTTCTCTAGTTGAGAGTACGAATTGCCAGCAATTTGGCTCGTGGAATTGTATTTTCAGTAATACAATTCCTATAAATGTCCATGTCGAAATTCTTATCCACATAGCGCGTGGGTACTCCTTTGCAACGTTTCTTGATTTCCTCGTCGTGTGTCTGTATAAAGTACACCTTCGGACCTACAAACATGCCACGAGATATCATGTCGCTTCCCGTTTCAGATTTAAAAAAAAAAAGCTGATTTGGTGCCTGACGTTTCACTAGCTCTGGGTAAAGACTACTCCAATTGGTGTAGTCCATCCGTGAGCTGATAATTTCACCGTGCACCAAATCATCAATTAGATTTGGGGGTTTTACTTTTAACAGTAGAGAATACGTGTCCCCGTTGCAAACCTCTACTGGTCCCTTTTCAGGCCACTGTACCCTAGCAAAATTGTAGTAGAATTCCAACTTGAGTTTTTTTTAGATCTCTAAGATAGCACTGCCTGCAGCTATATTTTTATTCAGGATAGTGCGTCTTTTTTTCCTATTCAAAAGTACCATGTCTGGGGCAATGATTGTGAAGGAATTGTAACTTGGATCGGCAATAATTCGAGCATAATGTTTGGGATCGGTCACGACGTAACAACGATTCCTATTGCGAACACTCTCACACATTTTGCCGAAAGCCGAATTCAAAATGAGTCTATAAATTTCTTTTTTGGCCTTCGTCTGCGCTGCAGACCGTTTCTTGACAAAGGTGTCAACAAACGATTTCAGATAGGGTTTTTGACTAAACTGGAGCGCTCTGTGAGCCTTTGTGACGTTGAAACCGTTGTTACACATCCATTTTAAAGCTAAGTGATGTACAACTATGTTTTTTTTGGCAGAAGGTCAGCCATAAGTTTTTGTTTTGAAGGTGTCCAATGCAATCCGTCCACCTCGACTAAACGCCTATTGCGAGGGCTCAAAGAGTTCCTAGTCACAGGTCTATTGATGAACGGGTAAACAAAATCCTTTACTGAATCTTGAGGCTCGATTGGTATCTCTCCATCAATTTCCAAAAACCATCCAACCGGTCCATTCTCCTCAACACTGTCGCCAATGTTGGGGAAATGAGGAGCTTGAGGGTCATTGAGCCATTTATAGTCACCGCAAGGTAGCGTATAATGGGACGTGGCCGAGGGGTAGCGAGAATTCATATCATGGAAAATTGCATCCGATTTTGTCCCCGTCTTCTCTCCAGTTGGATCAGTTTCCAAGATACGATCCCCGTGAAAAACAAAACCCCCCCTCATTGACCTTTCGATGAACAGATGCTGATCAATGTCTGTGATTAGCTCGATTTTTCCCCACTAATTTTTAGGATGAGGTTCATCACTAGATGAGGAGATGAAAAATAATAGCCCAAATCAAGATTAAATTCCTCATAGATTTTATCCGTATTTTTACACATAATGTCTAACAGAGTTAACACGTCACTCGACAAATACAGCTTGCAGTAGTCAAATCCATTTTTACACCCTCTCTGTGCCCGTACTTTTTTAGTAAAACTGTATTCCGCGGGGGTGCAACTACAATCGTAAAAACTGTCGTAAAGCAATTCAATTAAAGGAATAGTTTCCTAGGCGAATCTCAACATAGAAAAATAATTATCATAAGGATATATGCCCTTGACCGTCAACAAATCATATAAACCATTTGGAAATTGTTGCTTGAGAAGGGGGAAAGCGTTGCAACCGTCATCGTTTTTCTGCACTTGAATTAATTCGTTCAATGATTTGGGGAAAAAACTGTAGGAATCTAAAAAGCGAATTTTATTCGTGTACTCAACGTCGGCTTCAACAAATTTCCACGTAGATTCGGAAACAAGCAACTTTTTCGCTGATTTAGGTATGATTTTGTAGCAAAAGCTGTCTATCACCCATGAATCCTTATCCACTGTTCCGTTTCTTTGAAGATGCGCCAATGCTGTTAGCACTTACTTTAGATCGTAGTTAGAGTTATGTATAAAAACAGGAAGAGAGAGTTGCTGATTAATTTTTAAATTACATGAATTGTGTGCCCACCCTCGAGAGTCACATTTTCCCGTTGAATTGGGATCAATACGGCGATTGTGATCCTGGACCAAGTCTTTTGGGGCAAGGGCACCCCTACATACCCAACAAATTTTCCCCTTTTCCAGCGCCAGTTGCTCTTTATCTGGCAATGTCATCGGGTAATTGGTGTGACATAATCGTGAAATCGCGCCGTTTGCTGTTTTTATTAAAGAAACCAATAACTTTTCCATGCTGCCCTCCTCATCCATAGCCAAAAAAACTCTTCCAATTGCATTTTATTGTTGGAATCGCGACGAGCATGCGCGTAGGAACACGCAACTAGTTTGTGTTCCTTGACTATATTTGGCCTTGATGGGTCCGATACCTCAACCAGTCTTGATTCACAGTCTAAAAAAACATTATCAACTTGTAGCAAGGAATTTTGAAAATTTTTCAATTGGAAAGTGTCTTTGCCTTCTGCCGGCATTTCAATTCTTTGATTGCCATGAATTTTGCAATGGTTCATGTGATCTGAGAATATTCGCTCAGATCTAAATGGGGAAAGGCACATGGGGCAATAGAGACGTTCTCCTTTCTGAACGCCTTGAGAAAAGAGTCGACTTATTGCTGTAACGGGGAAAAAATTACCATAGGAATTTACATCTTTGGGAGGCTCGTAAATAACCCAAGCCAATTTTTAACATTATCCACCATCGCTGTCCTAACTGAACACGAAATTCCTTTTTTATTTGTTTTTTTTCCCCCATCTACAAATTATGTGTCATACTGGAGAACAACCACACCCACCCCCAGATTTTCATTTGCTTTCTCGACAAAGCTTATTTATTTAAAGGATACCGGATATGTACCCTCTAAAAAATCAAAATTTACTTTAGGGAAATTTTTTCCACCGTTGCGAGCAAGTCCGTCGAGATTTTTCATTGATGAATCTCTTCTTAATGTTTTATGGGCTGCTGCTAAAAATGCGTATTTAAAGCATTGCAACCCCCTGTCAAATTCGAAACTCTGAGCCCCTTTGGTAGCCCACAAATCTGGGTGGCATTTTATTTGTCGACTACCCCACCCTCCCCTTAAAATAAAGTTTTTTTTTTAAATCTACTGAGATTCAGATCCATGTATTCAATGTATAAAATGGTGGACCCACTTCCCCTCTCGTTAAACGTGTCCAAAGTCAATATTGATTTATTTAATCAGTTAAAAAAGTTGTCTTCGAATTCGTTTAGACCAGGGTAAAAAGTCTGGTTGCCTGTTGAAAAATGAAAATAAAAAATTTCCCCAGATGCCCCCTTTTGTAAATGAACTTTTTGATTAACTGGTGCTTTAACCCCCCTTGACCCTCCCATTTCTGAATCAGAATCTCAATTTGTGCTCGAATTCTGTCGATATAGCTATGGAGAACAATCACGGGGTCTTTTAAAATATTGCCCTCGTCAACCGTGTTTTCCTCGGGGGGAGGGGGGGGGGTTAAAATCTACCCTATACGTTTGCAAGTGACCTAGAGAAGATTCTAACAAATAAAATTCACGCAATTCCGAGGACATAGAACTATTTTCATGTCCTGCACCTATTTGTACAGGATCCAATTCACTAGTAGTAAAGTTGTCGTTAAAAATGTCCCCGGAAGAATTAAGCCCAACAATTTGTATAAAACTGTCCAGTTCTTCAGCTGTAAATTGAAAATCCAGGGGGATATCAAATAACATACCTTCACTAACATCATCATCTGGCGAGAGGGGACAATTACCCATGATACTTTGAAGTCCTGGACCAGGGAAGGCAGAAGTTTTCACAGCTTCCCCCTGAAACTAGAAAATGAATGGATTAAGCTTTTTTTTATTTGACGAAAGTTTTATCACAATTATAACACACTTTTCTTTTCTTTTTTTTTTTAACTAAAAGTTACCCCCCTCCTCCCTCAGAAAGGTCACAAAGACACAATAGCCGTATCTGTAGTGAAGCATTTTTTCTACTCGTATGTTTCCCCAATATTTGACACGTACCATTTTTCCATACCATCCAACAAAACCCAATTCCTCCTAGAATTATTTAAACTAAAAAGTTGCCCCCTCCTCCCTCAGAAAGTTCACAAAAACACAATAGCCTTATCTGTAGTGAAGCGTCTACTCTTTAGATTTCATCCACTACTAGGTATTTGTCGACAACAACTAGTGCAGGTAGATTATCTGAATTCACAGTGTACTGATCCTGATGTAGTGCAATGTCAGAGTCACATTTTCTACAAGGGATTATGACTCCACTCTCGTCGTATATGTTTGTAAAGTCAATGATACTATTCTCATTAATTTTATAGATTCCATTTGTTCCAATTTTCTTCTTTGAAGTAATTTCAGAAATAGTGTCCTCAAGTGTCGAATCACATTCCGTCATCGCCAAATAATAAACAGTGGGCTTATAATCATAGAATCCATTGTCTTCACAACGATGACGTAGAAACCATATTCTTTTGTTGTTCCAACAGTTGAATCTTTGACCCGGTTCCTCCTCCCAGAACAATCTAAAACCACTACGATACCAATCTCTTAGCAATAAACTAAAATCACGCTTAGGATTCTTTCCAATCATACCGGGATATGTATTCTCCCACTGATTACACTTATCATAGTGGAAATCGGAGCATAGGTGCCCTCAAGGATGAGAGTCACACACCTCTTCATGACAGGAATTACAACCTTTAATTTGTACAGCATATCCTTTATGCAATTTACACGGGTTGCATAATCTACACTTTTCATCATACTCCTCAATCATTGTGCAATTCTCACATGATGATGACCAGCTTCCCAGTGTGTACATACATAACGGACATGTATGGAACATTTTGTCATGTTGACACTCTCACTATCACAATGAAACTGAGCTAGCAACAACAAAAAAATTGAGAGAGAGAGAGAGGAGTAAATATCTCATTTGTCTCTTATTGTCTGCATAAAAAAACAGGTGTCAGCTTTAAAAAAAAAGACACTCTGATTGAAAAAAAAAACTCTGGTTGAAAAAAAAAACTCGTTTGGAATGGTACCAAAAAGACATAAGCAAATAGCACGTAGTTTTATAACATGTTTAATCACGTGTAGTTTTAATAATGTGTATGCGAACTCATGACCTACATTCATTGGGTAATTAACAACAAAAACAGAAAAAAAAACCTGTTTGACCAAATTATACACTACCAAATAACCGCTGGCTGTAGACTATGCCTTGGAAAGCTACCATGGAACGTAAAGGCCCAGAATAAAACAGGAATTGCTATAGGGCCATCAGAAATGGTACCTCTTACCCTACAATCGCTGGCAACTCTTCGCAACCAATTTATAAATCAGGAAGAGAAAAACATGAAAATTGAAATAAAAGGACATTCATTTGAACAAGAAGTGCTACTTGATTAGATAACTTTACATGGTGTTAATCAGCAGTCTGGATTCTGCAAGTTTTCGTAACCAAAATGAACCTGACTGAAATTAATGTTGCCCAAATTAGGAATATCTACAGATTCAAAATATCTCCTGCTTTAACCGATGCCTCCCTAAACGACAAAGTCCATCCTGTTTTAGTTAAATTTGTGAATAGTGATATAGCGAAGAAAGTCTTCAAAGCAAAAGCTAGGTTAGCTTCAAGTGGAATTTTCCTATCGGAAGCATTGACAAAGAGGCGACGTGAGATCCTATATTCCGCTAAGGACAGATTTGGTCATAGAAATGTTTGGAATGATCGTGGGCAAATTTTGGCAAGGCCTAACGGTGAAAGTGTCACTAAAAAAATTCATACTCTAGCCGACTGTGTTTAAGAATAATTTTTTTTTTTTTTTTTTTTTTTTTTTTTTTTTTAGATATATGTTTAGTATCTTGCCATTCATATATTTAGCGTATTTTATTTATCTTTTGCTTATTTTTTTTCTTTGTGCGTATCTGTCTAATGATTTACTTTCGGTCCAATTAACTTCAATGAAATTTATGGATTTCAATAATTATTCTTTTTTGTTACATGCCTGTTCTCACAAGTTATTGCGTCAGTTTGGGATTTTAATCCTTTGTTATCTTGAAAATGATTTTACTTGTATAGGTCTCATGGGTACATTAATGCAGTGGAGCTTTAGCGTTATATATTTTTTTTTATTTCAGGAACTGAGTAGTATGATTAATGATTTAAGAAAGTCACTAAATTTATCGGAAATTATTATAATTAATTTGTTCAATAATATAAAATGTATATGTATCTTACTTATTGGTATGATTATTGTGATTTTATTTATTTATTTATGTCGGGTGAGTTTGGTCGCGGAGCGGATCTACCATCCACCGTAAGTAAAATGATTAATTCTTTTAGTGACCAGGGTGATGTTAACTCTTTAGGGGAACGTTTTGTTGAGTTACAAAATAATCCTTTAGATATAGAAAGTATAATTAATAATTCAGTTGGAAGTAGAAATAGGAATTATAATGATCCTAAATCGGTTATTGAAAGTAAATATGTTTCGCAATTAAGTGGTTCTGCCTCTTCTAAACAAGATGGTATTTTCTCTGTGCTTCACCTAAACATTCAGGGACTTTGTTCCTCTTTTGATGAGCTGAAACGGATCGTCAGTGGTGGAACTCCGGATGTTATTGGATTATGTGAAACTTTCCTGGATTCAAAAAAGGATATGCTTTTAGACATCCAAAGATTTAGGATGGAGAGGATGAACCGGAAAACAGATGGCGAAAGGTGGACTTGCCCTGTATATTGCCGATCATCTTGTATATAATTTCCGAAGTGATTTGAGTAGAAATGAGGAAGGAATCTTTGAATCCCTTTTTATTGAGATTAAGTCAGGTTGTAAGGATTTAGTTGTCGGTTTGGTTTACTAATCTCCTAGTGGATCTATTCCTTCGCATATGAAAATTCTGGCAGAGGTTTTGGACTTAGTCCAAAAACATCCTTGCGAACTAATCCTTATGGGGGATTTCAACCTTCACCTGCTGGATCAAAATTCTGTTTCGGCTGCAGATTTTTTGTCAATGATGCTTTCTGCGGGAACTCTACCTTCAGTTTGTATACCAACCCGAGTTACTGAGATGCATGCATCACTTATTGATAATATTTTTTCGTCACTAGATGTCTTAGATAATTTGGTGATGATTAGTGATATTTCTGATCATTTCCCTGCTATTTCACGATATAGGACTGCTAATCGATCGCAGCGTAAAGCTTCGCCATCTAATCTCCCATTTTTCTGTTTTGATGTCAGTGAGATCAGTCTACTTAAATCTCGTTTGACTGATCAGCCATGGGATAGTTTGGATTCTGAATTGGATTTTAACCACTCTTTTGATGTCTTTTATGATTCAGTAAAAGAAGGTATCCTAAAAATTTGCCACCAGAATCCAAAGCCTCATACCTCGAAAAGGATAGTACTGCTGAATCCGTGGATGACTCCAGGTCTTCATAAAAGCTGGGAAAGGAAAAATTATCTGTGGAAACTATACAAGGCTTCGTCATCTGCTTCTCATCATCAGCGGTTCAAGGCCTTTAGGAGTATATTTAATTCTCTGTGTCGGAAGGCCAAGTCTCAGTATTATCACAGGAAATTTTCTGAGTGTGGAAAGGATGTTGGGAAGACATGGAAAATTATTAATTCTGTACTTAAACCTACTCCCCCTCCGACTTCAGTTCCAACAACGTTGATAGTTGACGTTAAAATTGTCCAAGGATAAGAAAATGTTCAGCTAGAGCTTACGTATTATTTTGATAATATAGGAAAAACGACTGCTTCATCTGTGAGCTCTACAACTCCTCGTTGCGATTTCAGAGCCTATCTTGGACCCCCATGTTTAAAGTCAATGGACTTGAACCCTGTTTCTGAGTTTGAGGTAGCTCGGATCGCAAATGCACTTAAAGGTTCATCGTCTTCAGGGCCAGACAGAATTCCTACAAGGCTTATCCGTGCCGTTCTTCCTGCTATTCTGTCATCATTGACTAAGCTTGTCAATCTGTCTTTCGTGAAAGGAATTTTCCCTGAATCACTCAAGCAAGCTAAGGTTATAGTGCTGTATAAGGGTGGGTTCCGGAGTGATCCTGATAATTATAGGCCAATTTCTCTTCTATCTGTTTTCAGCAAAATTTTTGAGAAGGCTATTCTATCCAGGCTTCTTAGTTTTCTGGATGTCAAAAATTTTTTCCATGATTTCCAGTTCGGATTCCGAGCGAATCACTCTACAGAGCATGCTTGCGCATCTTTCTTGAATTTCATTCATTCGGCAATAGATTTTGGTCTTATCCCGGCAGCTTTATTTTTGGATGTTCATAAAGCTTTTGATTCTTTGACTCATCAGATTCTTCTTTTCAAATTATCGCATATTGGTACAAGATCAAATGTTTTCTCTTGGTTTGAATCATATCTTTCTGGTAGACTTATTTCAATTGATCTGCTTTTCCGGAGCCCTTCTGAAGTAGAATATGGCGTCCCCCAGGGATCTGTTCTTGGCCCCGTTTTATTTCTGATTTATGTCAATGATCTGATTTCAGCAGTCAAGAACCCTAGTTCTCTAGTATGCTGCAATATGTGTCATCCAGATGTTCCTTCGTGTCCCAATGCTACTTCTAATGAAGATTGCCTCGTTGCTTTTGCTGACGACAGCACTTTTGGGACTCTAGGGAGGACGGAATGTGATATCAGGTCTAATCTGCTGGCAATATTTGAGAGAGTAGTTTCTTGGTTTGAGGCGAATTACTTGGCCTTGAATGTTACCAAGTCACATTTTCTTATTTTTTCTCGAATTGGTGTAGCTTTCCCTCAACTGACACAGCTTCAGGTGTCACGAGGCTCCTTGTGTAGACCAAAGAATCGGATGGTCCGGTTTCTTGGTATCCTGCTTGATGAAAACCTTTCGTTTAGACACCATATAGCCATGATTAGGGTTAAGGTCTCACGGAGTTTGGGTGTCATTAGAAAACTCAAACACACCTTTCCTGGATCTATTCTGAAGCTTCTTTTTTTCTGCCTTGTCCAGTCATATGTCTCTTATTGCCCCATTGTATGGATGTCCACTTTTCCTTCTACACTGCGGTCGCTTTCTGTCATGTATGATTAAACACGGCGTCTGGTTATGAACACCAACCGTTCTTCACCAAGACCGCTTCTAAATCTACAGTCTATCTACATTCTTTCTTGTGCTTCTTTTGTTTTTCATCAGCTTCATGGCAATCTTTCAAAATCTCTTCATAAAACTCCTCAGTTTATTTCTGATTCAGCTCCATATAACCTTCGTTCGTCACATAATATCTGCATTCCTCCTACTCCCACTGTGCGGTCAGATTTCAATCCCCTCATCGCTTGTCATCAGGTTTGGAACTCCCTGCCTTCTTCAGTACAGAAATGCCACTCGTTTGGCACTTTCAAGAGGATTCTTAAGGACCATTTAGTTAAGAATCAAACAGAATAATTTTTTTTTTTTTTGTGGAGTTGATGTCCCCTGAATGTTTAGTTCTGAATGTTTAGTTCTGTTTTATGGTGGTCTTCTCTGCGCTATGACTCCCAGGCCTCAGGTATGGTCTCTTTTTATTTTTATATGTTGTTTGGCGATTGATTTCTTTTTTATGGTTGTTTGGATATATTGTATTTTCTTTTTTTTTCTCATTCCCCTTGTATCCCTGGCCATGGAGCCTTTCGAGGGGGATTAGGAGTGTTGTAGTTGGATTGTATGTATTGATTGGATTTTTCAATGTAGGCCTATTTTAATGTTTTTCTATTTATTTAGTGTTTGATTTAAACGGTATGTATTCCCCTTTATTACAGGCCTAGGAGCCTTTGGGGGATTAGCACAATGTGTTTTCTTGTATGATTAATTTTTTATTTTATTTTTTTATTTATTTTATTTTTATAGCCAAGAGTTTCTTGACTTGACTTTTATTTTCAACTAATAATACATCATACTTAACTGGCACTTACAAAACATTTTTTGAATAACATTATCAACAAACGTAGAGATGGTAAGAAGGTATGACGTTTTATTAAGCCACTATTGTGACTTGAGCAGCGTCACACAATCTTTTATCATAAACAAAACTCATTCACTCTTTCTACTATTTTAATACCATTAAATAAAAATTAACACAAATTAACATTTTTTTTAACAATTTCTTTTAAAAATTAATTAAAATTAAACATTAAAAAAAAAAAAAAAAAAAAAAAATTAATTCCCACCCAAAAAAAACTTTTTTTAATCTAATTTTAAAATTAAACTGGTTTTGTGACTCCCTAATGCTCTCCGGGAAACCATTCCACAAATTAACTGCATAATTTCTAATTGCAAAACTAGATAGACTCGTACTCCTTACTTCTGAGACTAAGCTTCCACGACCTCTAGTCCTATGATGATGATAATCAGAATTAAACTTAAAAAAATCTCTAAAATATTCTGGAGATAATCTATTAAGCACCTGGTAAGTAAACACTCCCGCCTGATGGTCCCTGATCTGATGAATATTTAAAATTCTAAAACTAATAAAAAATTCCCGCGTATGCTCATACTGAACAAACTCACCCAGTACTCGTAGTGCCTTATTCTGAAGAATCTGCAGTCTTTTAATATTTGAAGTAAAATTAGATGCATAAATACAGCAACCATAAACAATAAAAGGATGAAAAACAGTATGATATATATTTCTTAAAACACTTAAGGGTAATACATGTTTCAAACGCCGCATCACTCCAAGACCTCGTGCAAGTTTAGAAGAAATCATATTTATGTGTTTCTTCCAACTCAAATTATTATCAACATAAAATCCTAAATATTTACTTTCAAAAACCTGTGAAAGCGACAAATTATCAAATACTACGGAAGCACTATTTACAATTTTTCCTACCCTACTAAAAATCATATAATTTGTCTTAGAAGTATTAACAGCAAGGTAACTCAAGGAGGTAAACACCAAAAGGTTTTCCAGCGTTCGGTTTGCTTTATCTACTAGTTCTTCCAGTGACTGTGCAGAAATCGTCAAAGCAGTATCATCTGCAAATGCTGTAACAGTTGCTTCAGGCATGTAGAACCTCAGAGTATCTATGTATACGAGAAAGAGTAATGGACCAAGGACTGAGCCCTGAGGAACACCACATTTTACAGGATAAACTCCGCTAACGATGTCATCTACCATTACTTTAGTTGACCTTCCATACAAGTATGATTTAGACCAATCCAAGCAAACATCTCTTATCCCCAGACTAGATAGGCGACACAGCAGCAACTCAAAATCCACAGTGTCAAAGGCTTTTTTGAAGTCAACAAAGATCGTTAAAGGAATAAGACCTTTTTCTAGAGTTCCATTGATTACATCCAGAAGATGATGAACAGCATGGCTAGTAGAATGTTTACTGCGGAATCCAAATTGGCTGTCACACAATATTCCTAGTTTATCCAAATATTCATAAAGTCTCCTGTGAATTATCTTTTCATAGATTTTACAAAAAGTTGGCAATAACGAGATCTGTCGCCAATTCGATAGTTCTTGTTTATTCTCCCCTTTATACAAAGGTATAACCTTTGACATTTTAATACAACTAGTGACTTGGTCGGAGTGGAGTGATAGATTTATTAAGCCAGTTAGACAAGGTAATGTATGAACTAGGATAGCATTTACAGCCCTAAGATTAAGTTCATCTATTCCGGCCGAGTTGGACTTCAGTCCTTTCACTGTGCTCTCGATCTCCTTTGCTGTGCACTTCTCGAACGAAAAACTGTGCCCTTCGCCTCGATTATCAATAAAGGACTTTAACAGATGTCTTCTAGACTTTTTAGCTACGTCTTCCTTAATACTCGCGCCTATGTTCGTGAAATATTTTCCGAATTCATCAGCCATTTCCTGTTTATCAGTGAGTGATTTCACTTCCATTCACCATCAGACTCTTTACTCCATCATTATCATTAGTCTTCCCTTTTAAAACCTCATTTATGAGTCGCCAGGTTCCTTTTGCATCACCACTTTTACCATCAAAAGCAAAAGCATAATATGCTTTTTTCTCACTGCGACGCTTATGGTTAACTTTGTTTCTGACTCGCTTAAATTCTTCAAATAAACTCGCATTTTCCGGGCTCTGTAAATGTTTTTCAAAAAGCTGGTTTCGCATTTCCATCATTTCAAGCAATTCTGTGGTCACCCATGGCTTTCTTGGCTCATTTTTCTTTTTCCTCATTTTCCTCAGAGGGCAAGACGCCTCATATACCGGTAAGAGAATATTCATAAACCTGTCAAATGCTGTAGTTGCATTCTGCTCTTCGCTAACTTCATCCCATGCTATAGTACTAACTTGCTCTTTCAGCTTTCTCAAGTCATTATTTCTCATATCTCTATAAACTCTCTTACTTGGGTTTTTAGTCGAAGTTTTGATACTATTTATCATACAAACAATCGGGAGGTGGTCAGAAGCAGGTTGAAGGAGAACATCACAGAATACTTGCCTCAATAGATTTGAAGAAACAAATATACTATCAATTAATGTTGCCGACTGAGCAGTGATACGGAAAGGAATCAGATTCACTGGGTACAAATCTTGAGATGATGCAAGATTTAAAAATTCTAAATTAACACTATTTAAATTCAATAAATCAAAATTAAAATCACCCAGAATAACACACAACAGAATAATTGATTATGAATAAATCTTATCTTATCTTATTTATTTTTAATACGTTTATTAGGGGGTTCACCTTCTAGTCAATACCTCACTCTTTACGCTAAAGTTCAAATTTTGTTCCAATTCTGTAAAAATGAACCCTTAAGCACAAAAGCCGTTAATTAGAATAAATAGCTATTATGAAAGTACTAAAAAAATCTTTGGCTTAAAGAGCAAGGTATTGACTAGGGGGCGAACTCAATCATATACTTAATAATTTCTGTTCCTTTTAAGTTTTGATGTTGCTCCTTACTTTCAGTTGAAAAACTTGTTTATTTTTTTATATTTAATTTCTGATCATTTTTTTGATTGAAGACTGGATAAAAAGAATTCTGTTTTCTTATCCTGAAAACCCTAAGAAATGAACATTTTTAAAAATGACAATTTTAGCTAAAAATGACACATTTTTTAGATGCTTTGGGGACTCATTCACAGACCAAAAAGTTGATAACCCTAACAGGGTTTTGTCTTATCTTTTAGTAAGAACAGTTAGTTAAAATAAAACGACTATATTTCTTGAGAAAAAAAAATCTGTAAATTACAAACTATTTGGAATATAAACAGACATTATTCTATGATTTTATGATTTGAAAAACACTATCTAATAAGAAAAAAACGCCGTCTGACACTGATTTAAGAATGGTAACTACTATGCTGGTTAATCTGAAAAGTACAAGTTTATTGCGGAAACAAATTTATAATGAATTTGAAAATCCTGATAATCACTTCAAAATAAAAATTATATCATTAGAATCAGTATGGTTCAGAAACAGGGCCGGATCGGGCAGGTGCGGGGCCTGATCGGAATTTTTCTGCAGGGCCCCCTGTTTATGTTAGATTTTTAAGTAAAATTCAAATTTTAAAGTACTGGGGCTATGGAGACTCAAACACAGAAGAAAAAGGCAATATATATATATATATATATATATATATATATATATATATATATATATATATATATATATATATATATATATATATATATATATATATATATATATATATATATATATATATATATATATATATATATATATATATATATATATATATATATATATATATGTATATATACAAGATGAGCAAATAGGTAAACTTCTACGAAAATAAAATTATTGCAAATAAATTGAATATAATTTTAAACAACCAAATATGATTATAAGAATTTACATGTGTCTCAGTTTTTGCTCTGTAAATTCATTTAAAATTACTCAAAAATCTAAGTTCCCTGCCTCTTCCTTTTAATTGATATAGGTATAATTAGTATAATTGTCAAACTATTTAAACTATCCTGAATCATTGTCCACCCAGGGTTGCCACCAGCTCAAAAATAAAACCCCGATTTTCGTTTTGAAAAATCCCAGAACACAGTTTTTAGACTCTATAACATAGGGCTGCACAGTGATGACGTAAAAATCGAAACGCGTTTTTCGAAGTACAGTGAAGCGTGGTTTCTAGTTGTAATTAAATAAAAAAAACAAGTTTTTTTAACTGAAAGTAAGGAACGACATTAAAACTTAAAACGAACAGAAATTAGTCCGTATATGAAAGGGGCTGTCCCCTCCTCAACGCCTTGCTCTTTACGCTAAAGTTTTTTATTGTTAAAAAAAAATTGAGTTGTGAGAAATTCAAACTTTAGCGTAAACAGCAAGGCGTTGAGGAGGGGACAGCCCCTTTCATATACGGAATAATTTCTGTTCGTTTTAATTTCTAATGTCGCTCCTTACATTCAACAAAAAAAAAACTTCTTTTTTTTTTATTTAATTTTTGAACATTTTTGAATAAATGTAGGTATTGATCTTGGCTCACAGTACATGAATAATTAAAACAAAATTTTCAATTAATTTACTTTTATTTGGTTAAATGGATTTCTCGAAACTTGTTTCATTTTATTTACGAACGTTTTTATTAGTAATAAAACGTTATTACTAAAAAATATACGTAACTTACGAATTAATTTACGTAACGAACTTCTATATTCATATATTTTTAATACGTATATTAGGGGGCTCGAACCCCTAGTCAATACCTTGCTCTTTAAGCGAAAGTTCGAATTTTGTTCCAATTCTTTAAAACTGACCGCTTAATCACAAAGGCCGTTAATTAGAATAAATAGCTCTTATGAAGTACTAAAAAATCTCTGGCTTAAAGAGTGAGGTATAGACTAGGGGGTGAACCCAATCATATATGTAATATTTTCTGTTCGTTTAAAGTTTTGATGTTGCTGCTGTTGCAGTTGAAAAACTTGTTTTTTTATATTTAATTTCTGATCTTTTTTTAAATAATGCTGGGAAGTTCGGCGTCCCCTTCATAGCAATGTCCCTTCCCCCATGAAAACTTCCTTTATGGAAATTTCCTCCCACATAACCAACGACCCCCCCCCACTACCAGGCAAAATCTCCCCTGAAAACGTCTGTACTGTATACTTCCCAATAACCAATACTGTATGTTAACATTGGGTAAAGTTCATAACTTTCAGTCCTCCTCCTGGGAACTTCGGGGGATTAGGTCATCCTAAAAGACATACTTATAATAATTTCGAACATGCTGAACAAAATGGCTATCTCGAAACTTTTATCAGGTGACTTTGGGAAAAAATGAGCGTGGGAGGGGGCCTAGTTGCCCTCAACTTTCTTGGTCACTTAAAAAGGTCACTAGAACTTTTAATTTACATTCCAATGAACCCTCCCACGATATTCTAGGATCACTGGGTCGATAAGATCACCCCTGGGAAGAAAAAAAAAACAAATAAACACGCACCCGTGATCTTTCTTCTGTCAAAAAATGCAAATTTCCACATTTTTGTAGATGGGAGCTTGAAACGTCTACAGTAGGGTTCTCTGATACGCAGAATACGCAGAATAATTAAACTTGATGAAACTTATATATTTGAAAACAGCATCAAAATTCGATTCTTTTGATGTATCTATTTGTATCAGTTCATAACTTTCAGCCCTCCCCCTGGGGGCTTTGAGGGATTAAGTCATCCTAAAAGACGTTTGTAATATTTTCGACCATGCTGAACAAAATGGCTATCTCAAAATTTTGATCGGGTGACTTTGGGAAAAAAATGAGCTTGGGAGGGGGCCTAGTTGCCCTCCATTTTTTTGGTCACTTAAAAAGGGGACTAGAACTTTTAATTTTCGTTCCAATGAGCCCTTCCACGATATTCTAGGACGACTGGGTCGATACGATCACCCCTGGGGAAAAGAAAAAAAAACAAAAAAACAAATAAACACGCATCCGTGATCTTTCTTCTGTTAAAAAATGTAAAATTCCACATTTTTATAGATATGAGCTTGAAACCTCTACCTTAGAGTTTCTCTGATACGCGGAATATGATGGTGTTATTTTTATTCAGGTTCTATAACTTTTAGGGGGTCTTTCCCCCTTTTTTCGAAAATCAGCCAAATTTTCTGAGGCACGTAACTTTTGATAGGTAAAATTAAACTTGATGAAACCTACATATTTGAAATCAGAATTAAAAACTGGTTCTTTTGATGTATCTATTGGTATCAAAATTCCGTTTTTTAGAGTTTTGGTTACCATTGAGCCGGGTCACTCCTTACTTACAGTTCGTTACCACAAACTGCTTGACTAACAACTGATTGTCAATATTCCAAGTATTATTCTCTGAAAACGTTCTGGTGAATTAGTAGGATCTACGACAAATATTTTAGGCCAAAGCAATTCGCCAAGGTTCCAGGAAAATATGTTGACGCATCCAAGTTTCATCGTTATTTGAATTTCCAGCCCAAGAATTGACGTCACGCTTCGCAGGCATATAGCGCGTCCAGACTATCCGATTTCTGGAAAATGGGACGGAAATCAGGAAAAAGGAACAGTCGTCCAGACTAGGCGGTTCTTTCAAAAACTTGGTGGTCTTTTCAGAAGATATCTGTACAAATTCATCAGCGCTATCCTCATCAAATCTGTTTTTCTGAGCCAAAACCTATAGAAAACAAATTTAGAGGCTCAGTTAGACAATTTACCTTTTTTCTATTCAAAACCATCTTAGACAACTATTTTTATTTATCACTTATCGTGTCTAATCGTCTCCTTCTTCTGGCTTTTTTTTACAGAAAAGCTGTCCACATTACCGCTTCCGTCCCATTTTTCCATTTTCTGACCCTCTGATTATTCCTGCCCAGAAAACTTAAAAATGGGACGGGAGACCAGTCTACATTCCAAGAGCACTAATATTCGCTATGGCTTGGCAAGCGGTAAAAAGTTGCCTTTTATCACGCCTTCACACGTCCCTTTCCCTTTTACCATACCTGCTTTTCTGTTTAGCAAAAGTCTCGCCAAACAAGAAGCGGACAGGGGAACTGTCATTCATCTTACAAAAGCATCCTTTTGAAATCTCAAATCCCGACTTCACTACCCAGAAAACCTGGTATCCGAACGTACTAAAATCTGACAAAAATCCAAACGACATCATTCAAACATTCAGTCCACGGATTCTTCATTTTATAAAAAAAAAGGAATCTGCTGCTTTCACACGAAAGAATTTGGAAAAAAACAGACCCCTTTCTCTTGAATCTGGTACTTAGAATCCAGCTTTCTTGGTATTAAACCCAGTACTTTCAGTATTTGAAGAGGAAACTGTAAAGCAGCAGTCAGATAATTGTTACTACCAAGTTATCATTGGCAGCACAATAGCGCTGCTTAAGTGGAAAGCAATTCGGAGACAATGTATTATTTTTTTTCTTGGTTTTAGACCAAGGCACTTTGTATCAAAAGAGTTGTCGTGGGAACTTCGAAAAAGGCTCATTCGATTGGAAATCAGAGTGGCTACTGCCCTTTTTAATAGTCGAAAGTGATTGGAGGAAAACTAACCCCCCCCTCCTCCCCTGATGCTCATCATTCCTCCAAACACATCCAATCAAAAATTTGAGATAGCCATTGTGTTAAACGCAGTTGATTTCATTAGAGAAAATATTTTTTTGAGGAAAACACTCCCCCACAACCCTCACGACAAGAGTTGTAAGTTATGCCCTGGGGCCATATAAGGTTTTTGTAGAAGGCGTTGTCGTAAAAACTTCAAAAAGGCTCATTCGATTGGAAATTCAAAGGGCTAGTGCCCTTTTTAATAGTCGAAAGTGATTTGAGGGCAACTAACCCCCCTCTCGCGCCCACCTTTTCCCCAAACACATCTAATCGAAATTTTGAGATAACCATTTTATTCATCGAAGTTTTAAATTCTGAACATTAGGTCTTTGAGGATGACAACCACCCCCACCCCCCACAACCCTCAGGACAAGGGCTGTAAGTTATGCCCTTTTTAATTATCGAAAGTGATTGGAAGGCTTGAAATTTTTATCGTAAAGATCGATGTGGGTATAATGTATGATGTTTTTGTTGTTGTTTTTGTTTAGACCAGGGCACTTCGTATCGAAGGAGTTGTCGTAGGAACTTCGAAAAGGGCTCATTCAATTGAAAATAGAAAGGCCTGATGCCCTTTTTAATAGTCGAAAGGGATTGGAGGGTAACTAATCCCCCTCCCACGCTTACCCTGCCATTTGTCTTTATGTTTAAAAACTAAATATTGCCGTAAGATTAAATCAAAATGCACTGTGTTAATGCTAATTCCAAATAAGACATCTCAGCCGTATCCCAAGAACGACTAAGGGTATTATGTTCAAACTTCCGGGGCTAGGGGCTACTTCTGCTCTTAAAATTTAACCAAGTCAAAATAGCGTAAGTGTATCCAAGCTATCAAAGAAATTAAGCAGATTTTTTTGCGAATATTATCAAGTTTTCCATTTCAGGTCAACTAGAGGAGGTATGAAACGAAATTAAACACTATTATTTATGTCTATATTTTTAAAAGGGTGTATTTTATTAAAATTTAAAAAGCACAAGTATAAACACTTAGTCTTCTTAAAGAACGTACATGAATTGACTCCAACTTCACCAGCAGGTTCCTCAGATTTTTCTAATATTTTTTACACTATCATGCGGATGATATTTCGATCAGAATTGAAATTGTAGACGTTCAAATATGGCAGAGAAGTATCCAGATAAACATTTTTAATTTGTTTTCGTTTATCTGGGTACTCATCTGCGATCTTCAAAGTTTGGAACTTAAATACAGAGTTTCAAAAGTACTAAGAGTCTAAAACTCTAGCTTTTGACTGACTGGAACAGAAAAATCAGTATGGTACAGCTAAGCAAAAGGTTGAGCATTAAATCTCTTCAACTTTCCAAACTTTACACTAAGGCTAATGATATAGAAGTCCCAAATAAAACGGATGGATCCACTAGAAGAAAGAAAACAGGATAAGCATAAGAAAATATTTGAAAAACTCTTCTATTTCTTGCCTTGTCATCCAGATTGATTTCGAACAGAATTCTGGAAAACTCAGTACCAACAAAAATTGATCCCGAATCAACCAGAAATGGGTAGAACAGAAAGAGTGTAATGCACTGGTAGAATAGAATGAGTATAATGCTGTACGCTTTTTAATTACCTTTTCTAAGATTAGCTTTGCCCGAGGCAGTGCACGGGGCAAAATGAAGTATAATGACAATAAAAGAAAATCTCGCTGTTTTTGTTTTTAATTCCCCGCTCGTCGTTACATTGGAGTCTAATTTTCAAAACTCAAATCCCAAACGAAAAACTCGTTGCCCCGGTGTACAAGCTCGAAACCAGCTCAAAGCTCAAATCTCTTTCTTTATAGTGTCCTATGCAACTAAATACAATGAGCAGGTTCAAAAACATTTCGTCACAAGAGAATCTTATCAAATAGTAAAAAGTAACTTGGACGAATATTCACCAAAACTTAAAATGCAATTCTCCTCACAATTGCTACACCGGCCTTGTATTGGCCTTGTATGTTGCCTCTAAATATATGAAACTCTTATAGTTTATAGTTTTTTGTCTTGTTAATTTTTTTTGTTTGTCATTGATTTATTGTTAAAAAATATTTTTTTATATGTTTTATAATAAACTACAATATAGGGGAGATAATAAGCCACTAACCATATTAAGCACCAGAACGAAGAATCCGTACAATAATTGAAGAAAAAAATAAGATTAAGAGTGGAAAGAAAAATCAAAACATACTGTCGTTTCTGTTTGTTTTTTTGTTTTTTAATTGTTTTATAAATCTTGGTTTAAAAAAGTTAAATTTATTATCATTTAATAGAGTAGCTCTAGTTGACCAGCTCCGACAAAAACGTTAACTAAGCAGACCGGTTTGCGTATCGACATTATTGTGGAAAATTGTGCTAGCTTAGCACCCATGTGCCATTAGGAATTGGGAGTTATTTCACCAGTCGATATATAGAAAAGCCACTCATTACTTATAAATGAATCGAAATTTCAAAAAAAGACCATCTTACGTATAGAGAGAATATTACAGTGGAATTGTCAAGTAAATAATTTGAATAGGTAGGTATAATAATGAGTAATCCTTCTTTTAATAAACAACTTTGAGTAATTCCAGAACCACGTGCCTACATTTCTCCAACCACTAAGTGGCAAGGGGTTGGGGTCAAGGGTGTAATTTGCTATGGGGCAGAGGGGGCAGTTACCCTTCTCAGACCTCAGTTTTCCCCGATACCCCACCTTGCCCCCCCCCCCCCTGCTGAAATTTATTTTCTAAAAATGTCAGTTTTTTTAGTACATCTTTACCTTTTATATTACTGTATGGCTTGTTTTTCAGTTTTCTCTGTCATTTTCACTTAATTTGAGAAAGTTCTGGTTGGCCACTAGCCCCAGATTTTCTGCACTTAAGACATGGCACCAAAAGTGCCATTTTTAGTGAAATGAAAAAAAGATCATTTCTTGTGTGGGTAGGATAAATGGTATTATAAAATAAGTGTGTTTTCATTAAAAAAATTATATAGATCTTTAATTCTTTGTTTTAATATTGAAAGATTTCCTTCCCGGGAAATGCTTTAAAAAAGAAGCCTATGAAATACTGAAAAACAAACACAGGATACCGATACCGATATACCGAAATGCCCGATAAGATGTAAATGGTACCAATACGCCCGATACCGATACTGCGATACTGATACACCTGATACCACGTACAATCCGTTCCCCCTGACAGCAGAGGGTCATATCATCATCAAAATCATATTTGTTGAATCTTGAACTTTGTTAAACTAAAGGGCTATCTCGAAATCATGATTGGACGAATTTGGGGGGAGGAGGCCTTTAGGGAGGGAGGCTAATTGCCCTCCAATCTTTTCCGTCACTTAAAAAAGGCACTAGCAAATTTAATTTCCGTTAAAATGAGCCATTAAATATATCTCTACGATGTTCTCGTCTTGCGCGAGCCCTGGTGTAAAAAAAAAAAAAGAAAAACAGAAAAAAAACAACAACAGGAGACAGATCAGTGCTACCCATCCAAAAAAGTGATTTTCTTTCTTGTTCAAGGAGGGAGACTGTAATTTCCTTACTCAAGGTTTTTGACCATGTTGATTATAATGGTACAATTTTCATTTTGATCTGACGCCATTTTCAAAGGGTTGTGATTTTTTTTGAAATCCCCATAAATTTATTTTAGCAATGAACTTTTATCTTTAAGACAAACTGAAATAAAAGTTGCCATTTGTAAATCAATGTCAGGTGGTTATTTTTTTCACTGGGTAGTTTTTCTCTAAATAAACTTCTAAACTTTTGTTTACTATGGGCTGTGGTTCGCTCTTCACTAGGTTGCAGCTACCGCTGCTACCATGATGACTCATTTTTCAGTTTTCATTGTCATTTTCAATTGATTTGGAAAAATTGGCGATACTCCTGTTTTAAACGTACTCTTTTATATACTGCAATGGAAACCAGTCACAAGAAATCCGTTTTGACGGGTTAATTCTAGACACGGCTATAGAGTAATGCAATGCATAGCGTGTTTTTTTTATTGCGTATACGATATTTAAACTGTTTTTTTTTGGGGTTTAGGGGGCGGGAAGGTACCTAGGTTAGGGTAGGTTACGTAATAATATATGCTATGCCTTACCCTCTCCCCCCCTCCTAATGTACCAATGTATAGCACCAATTTTTTTCTTAACTATTATCTATTTATACTATTTTATTTTATTTTATTTCATTAGCATTAACCAAGCTCGCAGCATATAAAAGAGTACGTTTAGTACAGGATTACAAAATTGGCTCCAAATTTGCCCCTCCCCTCACAGGATTTAAACAAAATTACTCGACTGCAGTTTACTATTAAAAGACGCAGCAAAACAAAAAATTTTAAAAGTTATGCCCCTAACGTCAATGGACGCTTTTAGATTTTTTATTTTTTTATCTTAAATAAAAACAAGAATTGTTATACAGGATTTTCGTGGTATTAAATAAAAAAAAACAAGTTTCTTTTTGAATGAAAGTAAAGAGCGACATTAAAACTTAAAACGAACATAAATTTTTACGAATATGAAAGGGGATGTCCCCTCCTCAACGCCACGCTCTTTACGCTAAATTTTTTATAAAAAAAAAAAAAGTTGTGAGAAAGTCAAACTTTAGCGAAAAGAGCGAGGTGTTGAGGAGGGGACAGTCCCTTTCATATACTGAATAATTTCTATTTGTTTTAAGTTTTAACGCCGTTCCTTACTTTCAGTTAAAAAAGACTTGTTTTTTTTATTTAATTTTTGAACGTTTTTAAATTAATACAGGTTTTGATATTGGCTTATTTTGCATGAATACTTAGAACAAAGATTGTATGTTGGTTTTATTTATATCTTGTTAAATGAGTTGCTAAAAACCTGTTTAATTGAATTTATGAACGCTTTCTTTAGTAATAAACATACGTAGCTTGCGAATTAAATTGTGTATCAATTATTTATCTTTATATATTTTTAATGCGCATATTATGGGGCTCACCCCCTAGTCAATACTTTGCTCTTTAAGATAAAGTTAAAATTTTGTTCCAATTATTTAAAAATGACCCCTTATTCACAACTGCCGTTAATTAGAATAAATACCTCTTAATAAAATACTAAAAAAATCTTTGTATTAAAGAGCTAGGTTTTGACTAGGGGGTAAACTCAATCATATACGTAATATTTTCTTTTCGTTTTAAGTTTTGATGTTGCTCCTTACTTTCAGTTGAAAAACTTTTTTTTTTTATTTAATTTCTGATCCTTTTCTTTAATAATGATGGGAAATCCGGCGCCTCCTTCATAGCAATGTCCCTTCCCCCATGAAAACTTCCTTCATGGAAAGATCCTCCAATATAACCCCCGACCCCTCCCCCCCCACAACCAGAAAAAAAATATCCCATGAAAACATCTGTATACTTCCCACTAACCAAAACTATATTTTAACATTGGGTAAAGTTCATAACTTTCAGCCCTCCCTTCGGGGACTTCGGCGGATTAAGTCATCCTAAAAGACATAGTTATCATATTTTTGACCATGCTGAACAAAATGGCTATCTCAAAATTTTGATCGTGAGACTTGGGGAAAAAATGAGCGTGGGAGGGGGCCTAGTTGCCCTCCATTTTTTTGGTCACTTAAAAAGGGCACTAGAGATTTTAATTTCCGTTCCAATGAGCCCTCCCACGATATTCTAGGACCACTGGGTCGATAAGATCACCCCTGGGAAAAAAACGAAAAAAAAACAACAAAAAAACAAAAAAATAAATGAAGACGCACCCGTGATCTTTCTTCTGGCAAAAAATGCAAAATTCCACATTTTTGTAGATAGGTGCTTGAAACCTGTATAGTAGGGTTCTCTTATATATTGGATATGATTGTGTCATTTTTATTAAGCTTCTATAGTTTATAGGGGGTCTCTCCCCCTTTTTTCGAAAATTGGTAAAATTTTCTCAGGCGTGTAACTTTTGATTTAAAAGATTAATTTACCTATACCTAAATATATATATATATATATATATATATATATATATATATATATATATATATATATATATATATATATATATATATATATATATATATATATATATATATATATATATATATATTATGTATAGTATATATAGGTTAATATATATATATATCATATATATATTTATGTATAGGTAAATTTTTCGCAAATTATATTATTGACTTACGAATAAATTAAACATACCGCTCGATGTCTTTTTTTATGCTCTTTCCAAATATAATAATCATTTTTGTCGGAAATGAATTTTACCCCCACCCCTATACATACTAATCACAGTTCATGTATATTCTGTCTACTGTGATACTAATTCAGGGCATATATTTGCACAATAGGGGGTGGGGGGGGGTTAAGTTTAAACTTACCTCCCATTTACATCATAAATGCAGGTTCCTAACACCTCTCTTAATGTACAAAAGTATAACCTGAATTATAATAGAGGTGGCGGTAAAATTAAAATACTATAAAAATTTTTATTATATTTGGAAAGAGCATAAAAAAAAGAATCGAGTGATATGTTTACGTTATTCGTATTTCAATAATATGAACTGCGAAAAAATTACCGACGGGTCTCCATGTCTGGTTTCCTTATACAGTATTATACGTATATATATATATATATATATATATATATATATATATATATATATATATATATATATATATATATATATATATATATATATATATATTTGAGGAGGGGACAGCCCTTTTCATATACGGAATAATTTCTCTTTGTTTTAAGTTTTAATATCACTCCTTACTTTCAGTTATAAAAACTTGTTTTTTTAATTTAATTTCTGAACGTTTTTTGAATTAATGCAGCTTTGATGTTGGCTCACCGTACATGAATAATTAAAATGAAATTTGCATATTAATTTTACTTTTTTGGCTAAATGGCTTTCGCGTACTTTTGATCTGACGTAACTTACGAATTAGCTGACGTAACCCGTAGTCAATACGTCGCTCTCTGAGCCAAAGCTCAAATTTTCTTCCAGTTTTCTAAGAATGGCCCTTAATCACAAATGCCGTTAATAAGAATAAATAGCTCTGGTGAAACTAAAAAAAAATAGCGCAAAGAGTAAGGTAATGACTAGGGGGCTAACCCAATCATGTTTAATTCTGTTCTATTAATTTTTGTTTGTTTTAGGTTTTGGTGTTGCTCCTTACATTCAGTAGAAAAATTGCCTTATTATTTAATTTGTTATGTTCTTTTGAATAATGCTTGGAGTCCGACGCCCCCTCTATAATAATTGCCCTTCCTCCGTAGACAGCTCCTCCCACGTAAAACCCGTCCCCCTCCCCAAATACCAGAAAAATTTGCCCTGAAAACTTTTGTATACTTCCCAATAACCAATATTATATGTAAACATTGGACATAGTTCATAACTTGCAGACCGTCCCCCGGAGACTGTGGGGGTCATCATCAAAGACATAGTTATTTTATTTTTTGAACATGCTGAACAAAATGGCTATCTAAAAATTATGATCCGGTGACTTTGGGAAAAATGTGAGCGGGGGAGGGGGCTTACTTGCCCTCCGTTCTTTTTGGTCACTGAAAAAGGGCACTAGAACTTTTAATTTCCGTTCTGAATGAGCAAATCCATCATTTTTCTGGTCTGCCCTAAGAAAATGTAAGGATGCCAAGAATAAAGAAAAATACAAGGATCTTTGTGATTTTATGCTAACGTTATGTGGCCTGCCAAACTTCAGCAGTTGCTGGAAGACAGTTTAAGCTTCTAATTTGGCGTTCTGGAACGTTGCTGGAATCCTGGATTATACATTTTGAAATGCACAAGAAATACTCTGATTGGTAAATAGCTAGCAAAGGGAGAAATAAGACTGACTCTCATGCTGAACATAATTTTCAAGATGAATTCTTGCTAGAAGACTAATCTTAAGCTCCCACAAATTATTTTTTGTGTTTACTTGTTTTTTTGAGTTTTGTGCTTGTATTAAATGTTTTTTTTTTCGTTTTCAATATATTTGATGTTGACTAGCTGCTTTGAAAGATATTTCCAAAGCAACTTTTGGTCAATATCCCTATTGATAAGAAAAATAACTTCTGGGTTCTGAGATTTCAAGATGGACATATTTTGGACATATTTAAGACGAAATATGGACATATTTTGGCTAAAAATGACATAATTTTGGATACTCAGGGGACATATTTATGGACCAAAAAGTTGGCAACTCTGATTATTGATAGTCTCTTGATTCACGATTTTGGATGAGAGTCAGTCTATATGGAATGATTTGAATTTTTTAGATGTGAGTTTCTGTTTTGTTTGTTTTCTTCAAAGTATTGAAATGTGAATAAACGCAGTTTTGATTCATAATGAAAGGACTGATATTGGCAACACTGTAGATTTGTAACTGTAAACTCTCCAGAAGGAAAAACTTAAGGAGTAGCATTTTTGAATTTTCTTTTTTTTAGGTTTAAATTTGCATTCATGACAATTTATTCCCCTCTAAATGATATCGGAGAATTATATTAACTAAAAATTGTGGTGAATATTTCGCAGTTCATATTATTGACTTACGAATGAAGTGAACATGCTGCTCGATGACTTTTTTTATGCTCTTTCCACATATAATAATCATTTTTGTAAGAAATGAATATTAACTTCATCCCTATATATACCAATTCAGGTTATATATTTTCACATTAAGGGAGTGGGGGTAAATTTTATTTCTAATTTATATGTTAGGTCAGTTTAGACTCCCCCCCCCCTAATGCGCCCAGAGATGCACAGACTTGGTCTATTTATATTGTTGGGTTTAAATTCATGTACGAAAGAAATGATTATTTCATTAAGAAAAAGGATAAAAAAAAGGCATCGAGTGATATTTTTACTCTTCATAAAGTTTAAACTTTACCCCAATCCCTAATATGCAGATACATACCCTGAATTGGTATATATAAGCCTAGAAAATATATACCCTGAATTGGTATAAATAAGCCTAAAAAATCACTGAAAAAAACACAGGATGTCGATACCGATGCACCGAAATGCCCGATTCGATATAAATGATACCAATACGCCCGATACCGGTACTGCGATACTGATAGGCCTGAGACCACTTACAGTCCTTCCCCAGGGACTATGGAGGGTCATATTTTCATCAAAACTATATTTATGGAACCTTTGAACTATTTTAAACAAATGGCTATCTCAAAATTTTTATAGGACAACTTCGGGGGGAGGGGGCTTTTAGGGGGGGGGGGGGGCTATTTGCCCTCCAATATTTTCTGTCACTTGAAAAAGGCACTAACAAATTTAATTTCTGTTCAAATGAGCCATTAAACATCTCTGTGATGTTCTCGTCATTCGCTAGCCCTGGTGAAAAACAACACACAAAAAAAACAAAAACAAAAAAAACGGGAGACAGATGCTACCCATCCAAAAAAGTGATTTTCCTTGTTGTTCAAGGAGGGAGACTGTAATTTCCTTAATCAAGGTTTTCGACCATGCTGATTTTAATGGTACAATTTTGATCTGACGCCATTTACAAAGGATTTTAGTTTTTTTTTTAATCCCCATAAATTTCTTTTTGCAATAAACTTACTTTCAAGAAAAACCGAAATAAAAGTTACTAGGTTGCATCTACCACTGCAACCATGATGGCTCATTTTTCAGTTTTCACTATTATTTTCAATTTTTTTGGTAAATTTGGCTCCAAATTTACCCTCCCCCCCCAGGATTTAGACACAATTACGCGACTGCAGTTCACTCTTAAGACGCAGCAAAACAAAACATTTAAAAGGTATTCCCTTGGTCGATTCACATAGATACACATAAACAGGTTAGACATGCTTTGTGAAAATATCTGCGCGTCAGGTTCTGGAGTCTCTCCAACTTGAATTCTTTTATAGCATTGATTCAGGATTTTGGACGAAGAAAGTAAGTCTATATGGAATGATTTGAATTTTTTAGACGTGAGTTCCTGTTTTGTTTTATGTTTCAAAGTATTAAAATGGGAATAAACGCAGTTTTGATTCACAGTGAAAGCACTCATATTAACTCATATAAAGTTACTAGGTTGTCGGAAATGAATTTTACCCCCATCCCTAAATATACCAATTCATGGTATATATTTGGACATGAGGGGGTGGGGGTAGATTTTATTTATGATGAAAATTAGAGTTAATTTTTATCTTTCCCCCCACCCCCCTAATGTTAATACTTATAACCTTACTCGTTCTGTTTAGGGATGGGGGAAAAAATTAATTTACGACAAAGACGATTAGCCTATTAAATTCGTTAAGAGCATAAAAAAGGCATTGCGTGGCATATTCACTATATTCGTAAGTCATTAATATGATTTGGTAAGAATTTACCCATTTTTGTCAGAAATGAATTATACCCCCACCCCTATATATACCTATTCAGGGTATATATTTGCACATTAAGGGGGTGGGGGTAAATTATATTTCTGATGTGAATGAGGCAAGTTTAAACTCTACCCCCCCCTCCCTGATGTGCAAATATATACCCTTAATTGGTATATATAGTTGTGGGGGTAAAATTCATTTTTTACAAAAATGATTATTAAATTTGGAAAGAGCATAAAAAAAGGCATCGAGTGGTATGTTTACTCTATTCATAAGTCAATAATCTGAGGTAAGTTTAAACTTTACCCCCATCTCTAATATGCAAATATATACGGTACTCTGAATTGGTAGGCTATATATATATAGGGTGGGACTAAACTTCATTTCTAAATAAAATGGTTATTTTATTCGGATACTGGTTCGAGATATGGGCCTTTATAAGGAAACCAGTCACAAACACCCTCCAGATGCGTTATTTCACGACGAGTATATAGGCTAGAGTAATACAATGCAAAGCGTGGTTTTCATTGTTTAATCGTTCTTTAATCGGTTGGTTTTTTGGGGGTCTAGGGGAGGGAGGGGAAAGGTATCTAGGTTAGGTTACGTATTTAACATATGCTATGCTTCACCCACACCCCCCCCCCTACCCATAATTTGCAAATATATATCCCAAATTTGTTTTTAAAATATTATATATTCATACTGTTTTATTTTATTTCATTATCATTAAACTTACTTGACTTTTTAGAAAGGCCCATATAATGCCCAAGTACCGTCATTTTTTAAGTCAAAAGTAATTAGAAACCAATCAGCTACTAAGGGAGTATATTCCAGGAAGGTCAGAAAAGTAAACAAAACAGCTTTTTTTATGAAACATCTTGACAGGCATTTATATCATGACTTTAAAAAAACAAACAATTCCAATAAGTTTTAACATATAAAGATTCTAACTTGTGTTTTACTAAATTAAATTGCCTCCCAGAATACTGAAAAACTGAGTATGGTTGTTCAGCTGCACGAGAGTTCAGTTACACGAGGGTTCAGTTGAACGGTGGTAGTTACAAAGGGGTTCAGTTGCACGGTGGTTCAGTTTCAAGTAGGTTCAGTTACACAGGGTTAAGTTGCACGGGGGTTCAGTTTCATGGGGTTCAGTTAAATAGGTTTCAGTTGCACGAGGACTCAGTTAATGGGATTCAGTTGAACTAGGGCTCAGTTACACTGTGGTTCTGTTGTATAGTGATTCACTTACACGGGGGGTTAGTTGCACGGGGGTTCAGTTGCAAGGGCGTTCAGTTGCTAGGGCAGTTCAGTTTTAGGTGGCCTCCGATGTTTGGGGTTCAGATAGACGGGGTTCAGTTGCAATGGAACCGAAATAAACTACCAAGCATGTATATTTTTATTGAACATTTAATATATAGAGCTGGTTAGGTATTTACTATATACGTTCTGGGTGGCCTTCTTTGCATAATTTCCAATTTGTAACTATAATTGATAATGACTTAAAAGATGAAGAAGAAAATGAATGCAAAGGCTCAATCCTAAGGATACAAAATTATGCTCAAGAGAACGTTTATATTAGTAAAACTTCAAAGAAAAAATAAACCTATGAAAAAGATATAATCCGTTTTATTTTGTATCAATTTTTGAAGGTGGTTTTTTACCATCGTTTTTTACCTTTTTTTTGTACCCAGAAACCTTTTTTTTTTTTTACCCAGAAACCCTTTACCAAAACCTTTTTTTACCCAGAGAAGTCTTGGGATAAAATTGAGTTGTATCAGAACATTTTTTAATTATATGTCGAGTAGAATTAGAGATAGGTATATTTTCCCCGGGGGAGGGGGCAAACGCATAAATCTGTAGAAAGTGACAGGATGAAGGAACCCCCATTTACAGATATAAAAAAGAGAAATAGAACTGGCTTTGAGTTTGTGACCTCCGATTTTCATTGTTTTCGTGAAAAGAAAACAGAGAATTTCTATAAATCATCTTGACAGTAATTTATATAAAAACCTAAAAAAGCAAATAATTCTAACAAGGTTGAACATATAAAGATTCTAACTTGTGTTTTACCCAATGTAAGTACGGTGGTGGAGTTGCACGGTGGTTCAGTTGCACGATGGTTCAGTTACACCGGGTTAAGTTTCACAGGGATTGAGTTGCACGAGGGTTCAATTAAATGGGGTTCAATTACATGAGGGCTCAGTTAAATGGGGTTCAGTTGCACGAGGGCTGTTACACGGTGGTTCAGTTGCACGGTGGTTCAGTTGCACGGTGGTTCAGTTACACGGGGGTTCAGTTACAAGGGGGTTCAGTTGCAAGGGGAGTTCAGTTTTACGGGGCCTCCGATGCTTGGGGTTCAGTTATACGGGGTTCAGTTTCAATGAAACCGAGAAAAACTACCATGCATGCATTTTTTTATTGAATAATTAATATACAGAGCTGGTTAAGTATTTACTATATACCTACCGGGTGGTGTTTTTTCCATAATTTCCTGTTTTAGTTTCCATAATTTTGTTCCTAAAGTATTATATTTTCATCATATTTTGGTATATTTCATTAGGATTTACCTCACTTAACTTATTTGGTGTGGTCGCTATACCACGTGAGTACCTAACGTTATTTTTTGTTACCCCTCCCCCCTCATGGGCAATATCCTTTGTAATACCCAGCCCCCGGGGCGGGAACGACGTCCCTGGTTCTACCTCCTCATGCTCTTGCGACCACTACTACTGCTTGAGGGTTAGGTTTTATGAAATTACATGAAAGGTATTAGTTGCATTCTTGTTGTCGAAAGGGTAGACCAGGAATGTTAAAAGCATTAAGTTGAAATTCTCAGGGTTACTGCTACTACTACTACTGCACAGATACACTAATAGGTTATTAAATTAAAACTTTCTAGAAAGTTTTATGTTGAAACGGAACTAAATGAAGAGACACAATGTAACTGCTGGTTATCACAATGGCAAATCAAATATTTCGGTACCTGTCCCAAGACATCCTGAGCGCTCGGAAAGGGGAAGGAAAAACTAAGTGATTAATATAAACAAAAGTAAACAGTAAGATGAGTCAAGAAGTAGAAATGAATGAGTGGTTGTGAATTATCCAGAAAACTGAAGAAGTGAAGTTAGGTTAATCATAGTGAAATACGCCAAAATATGATGAATATATAAGACTTTAGGGTACTGGTGCATTAGATGGTCACTTCTAAAAAGTCAAGTTTGGTTAATGCTAAAGAAATAAAGTAATATAGGGTGAATATATAATAGTTTAGAAAGAAATTGGGGCTATATATTTGCACATTAGGGGGATGGGGGGGAGGGGGTGGGGGTAAAGCATAGCATATAGTAGGCCTAAATACCTAACCTAACCTAACCTAGCTACCTCCCCCCCCTACATCAACAAAAACAGCAGTTTAAAGATCGTAAACGTACTGAAAACTACTCTGAAGTTTTCCATGAAGCAGTTCGTGGTAACGAACTGTAAGTAAAGAGCGTCCCGGCTCAATAGTAACCGAAACTCTAAGAAGCGGAATTTTGATACCATCAGATACATCAAAAGAATCAGATTTTAATGCTGATTTCAAATATATAAGTTTCATCAAGTTTAGTCTTACCCACCACAAGTTACGTGCTAGTTACTGAGAAAATTTGCCTGATTTTCGAAAAAAGGGGGAAACATACCGTAAAAGCTATAGAACCTCAATGAAAATAACCCCATAAGATTCCACCATAAGAAAATAACACCATATATTTTTTTCTAGACCACAAATCACGAAGGCGTGTTTATTTTTTATTTTTTTTGTGTTCTCAGGGGCGATCGTATCGACCCATTGGTCGTTGAATATCCTGGTAGGACACCTTCGAACGGAAATTAAAAGTTCTAGGATCCCGGTTCCGTGACCAAAAAAATTGAGGGCCCCTAGGTCCCCTCCCACGCTCATTTTTTCCCAAAGTCACCTGATCAAAATTTTGAGATAGCCATTTTGTTCAGCATGGTCGAAAATGTAATAAATATATTTAGCAGGACTCAAGCCCCCAACGTTCCCGGGGGGGGGAGGGCTGAAAGTTACGAACTTTACCCAATGTTTACATATAGCATTGGTTATTGGGGAGTATACAGCCGTTTTCAAGGAGGATTTTTTCTGTTAGTGGCGGGGTCGGGGGTCTGTGTGGGAGGATCTTTCCATGGAGGAAGTTGTCATGGGGGAAGAGACATTGCCAGGAAGGGGGCACCTGATTTCCCTGCATTATTTAAAAAAAACGAGCAGCAATTAAATATAAAAAACAAGATTTTCACCTGAAAGTAAGGACAACATAAACATTAAAACGAACAGAAATTATTAAGTATATGATTGGGTTTACCCCCTAGTCAATACCTCGCTCTTTAAGCCAAAGATTTTTTTAGTACTGTCATAATAGCTATTTATTCTAATGAACGGCCTGCGTTATTATGGGGTCTTTAAAGAATTGGAACTAAGTTCAACCTTTAGCGTAAAGTGCGAAGTCTTTGTTAGAGGTGAGCCCCCTAATATACTTTTTAAAAATATATGAATATAGATTGTCCTTACGTAAGTTATTTCGTAAGTTACGTATATTTATTACTAATAAAAACGTTCGTAAATAAAATTAAACAACTTTCGAGAAAGCCAAATAACCAAATAACCAGAATTCAACCAAATAAAAGTACAATTAATATGCAAATTTTGTTTTAATTATTCATATACGGTGAGCCAAAATCAAAACCTGCATTAATTCAAAAACGTTCAAAAATTAAATAAAAAAGCAAGTTTTTTTTAACTGAAAGTAAGGAGCAACATTAAAACAAAACCAACAGAAATTATTCCATATATGAAAGGGGCTGTCCCCGTCTCAATGCCTCGCTCTTTACGCTATAGTTAGACTCTTTCACACCACAATTTTTAAAACAATAAAAAAATTTAGTGTAAAGCGCGAGGCATCGCGGTGGGGACAGCCCCTTTCATATAAGGAATAATTTCTTTTGGTTTTCATTTTTAATGTTGCTCCTTACTTTCAGTTAAAAAAACTTGTTATTTTATTGAATTTCTTAATAGCGGTCTCTTCGAAAACAAAGGGCCCCTAGCGGGTTTCGTCTGTCATTGCAAAACTGGTTTCCTTTCAAAGTATATAAAAGTGACCATATAGGCTACGGCACTAGTACCGACTTTAGTAATAAAATTATGGAAACTACAAAAAACCGTTTTTGGTTTACAAAAAACTACAAAAAACGGTACTTATTTGTTATATAATACAGTCAAAAATTTTTACACACTCAGAAATTTGGATCGCGAAGATCAGATTGGACAATACTCGGGTAGTTTATATTGATAAGAATATAGTGGCTCATCGTGGATGTTCAAATTAAGATTTGGGATTTGCCAAGGACTGACGAAAAGGCAATTTTTTTTCTAGGATAAGGGGTTGTTACCCAAAATAACAAGAGCACAGTTTATAGAATTAGCAGTATGATCATTCTCTATCTCACCCATTATAAAAACCCGGACCGGGGTGGGAGTGCTCCGGAGAACGTTTTTGCAGATATTAACATAGGCGAAGTCAGATTAGCGGGAATGCTCAAATTATTATGGGAATATCTCAAAATTTTGATTGGATGTGTTTTCGAAAATGGTGGGCGTGAGAGGGGCGTTAGTAGCTATCCAATCACTTTCAACTATTAAAAAAGGCACTAGCCCTTTCAATTTCCAATTGAATGAACCCTTTTGAAGTTTCTACGACAACGCTTGCAATAAAAACTTTATATGCCCCAGGGCATAATTTAAAACCCTTGGCTTGAGGGCTGGGGGGGGAGGAGTTCTCATACTTAATGACCTAATTTCCAAAAATTTCAACGACGTTGAATAAAATGGCTGTCTAAAAATTTTGATTGGATGGGTTTGGGGAAATGATGGGCGTCAGAGGGGGGTTAGTTGCCCTCCAATCACTTTCGACTATTCAAAGGGGCACTAGCCCTTTGAATTTCAAATCGAATGAGCCCTTTTTCAAGTTTCTACGACAAAGATTTCAATAAAAACCTTATATGGCCCCAGGGCATAACTTAGAATCCTTGCCGTGAGGGTTGTGGGGGAGTGTCCTCCTCAAAAATATATTTTCTATCTGGAAATCAACTACGCTGAACAAAATGGCTATCTAAAAATTTTTAGTGGATGTGTTTGGGGAATGATGGGCGTGGGGGGGGGGGAGGTAGTTGCCCTCCAATCACTTTCGACAATTAAAAAGGTATTAGTCCATTGAATTTCTAATCGGATGAGCTTTTTTTGAAGTTTTTACTAAAACACCTTCTTTAAAAACCTTAAGTACCCAGGGTATAACTTAAAACCCTTGCCCTGAAGGTTGTGGGGGAGTGTCCTCTTCAAAAACATATTTTCTATGTGGAAATCAACTACGCTTAACAAAATGGCTATGTTAAACTTGTGACTGTATGTTGTGGGGGGAAGGAGGGGCGGGGAGAGTGGGCGTGGTGCCCTCCATTCAATTTCGACGATTAAATAGGGCACTAGAACCCAATTTCCAGTCGCATGAGCCCATTTTGAAGCTTCTAAGACGACCCCCTCTATATGAAGTGCCCAGCTCTAAAGGAAGAAAAAAATAAATAGTACATTGTGCCAAAAACGTTTTTAATTGCACTCAGGGCATAACTTAAAACCCTTTGCCCAAGCGTTGTGGGGGAGTTTCTTCCTCAAAAATATATTTTCTATCTGGAAATCAACTACGCTGAACAAAATGGCTCTCTCCAAATTTCGGTTGGATGTGTTTGGGGAAATGATAGGCGTGGGGGGGGGGGGGGTTAGTTGCCCTCCAATCACTTTCGACTATTAAAAAGGGCACTGGCCCTTTGAATTTCCAATTGAATGAGCCTTTTTTTGAAGTTCTACGACACCGCCTTCCATAAAAACCTTATTTGCCCCCAGGGCATAACTTAAAACCCTTGCCCTGAGGGTTTTGGGGGAGTGTCCTCCTCAAAAACATATTTTCTATCGGGAAATCAACTACGCTGAACAAAATGGCTATCTCAAAATTTTGATTGGATGGGTTAGGGGGACTGATGAGGGTGGGGGGGGGTGCTAGGTGCCCTCCAATCACTTTCGCCAATAAAAAAGGGTACAAGCTCTGCGAAGGTTCAATCGAATGGGCCTGTTTTGAAGTTTCTACGACAACGCCTTCTATAAAAACATTATATGCCCCAGGGCATAACTTAAAAGCCTTGCCCTGAGGGTTGTGGGGGAGTATCCTCCTCAAAAATATATTTTCATTTTTCGACTATTAAAAAGGGTACTAGAACTCTCAATTTCCAATCGAATGAGCCCCTTTTGAAGTTTCTACGACGACCCCTTCCAAATGAAGTTCCCTGCTCTATAGGAAAAAAATAATACATGGTACATTGTGCCAACATCGTTCTTATATGCCCTCAGGGCATAACTTGGTCCCTGAAATAGGTCCCTGTCTTGTCTGAAATAGGTCCTTGTCCTGTAATTAGACACCTCCTAGTCTTCTCTTAGTTATTACACCTCCAGTGTTTTTATGATAAACAAGGAAACACACTAATTGTCCTCGTGGTTCAATTCATAATCAAACAGTTCGTGGTAACGAAGTGTCAATAAGGAGCGACTCGGCTCAATGGTAACCGAAACTCTAGAAAACGGTATTTTGAATTTTGATACCAATAGATACATCAAAATAATTATATTTTAATGCTGATTTCAAATATATAAGTTTCATCAAGTTTAGTTCTACCCATCAAAAGTTACGTGCCTGAGAAAATTTGGCTGATTTTCGAAAAAAGGGGTAAAGACCCCCTAAAAGTTTAAATAATGTGGAATTTTGTATTTTTTGCCAGAAGGACGATCACGGATGCGTGTTTTTTTTTTTTTTTTTTTTTTTTTTTTTTTTTTTTAGGGGTGATTATATCGACACAGTAGTCCTAGAATTTCGTGGGAGGGCTCAATAGAATGGAAATTCATACCTATTGTAAGGACTCAAGAAATATTGATTCTTTGCTATACCAGGGTGTATTGAAATAGAAAGGTCATTAAGTCTCAAATTCCTACCTGGAATTTGATCTGGTGTCTGTTCAAAAGACAATTGTCTATTCAATGGATGTGCTACAAAAACTGGTGCTGAATAAAAACTCACCCTGGTAGCACAAGGAATTCTTGCAAACTATTTGTGTGCGCACCTCTGTTTAATTTTGAAAACCACACTTAATTTCAAAGCAGGGGATATCGAAATCCTTAATCATACAAGAAAAGAGTTGGCCCAAATTAATTATAAGTCAGCAGAACACCGCTGCCGTGGCCGGCAGTAGCGCACCCGTGGCTTTACGATACTTTGGAGGCAGCTGACCTGGCTTCTCGTTGATGGTGTTTGATGCAGGTGCTGGTACGGGGCCGAGGTTAATATCCAATATTGGAAGTGCCGATTAGACCAGGTAAGCCCCCCTTAAAATTCCGCTTATGGGTACCCATGGGAGAAACACCCCCTAAAATTAAAGTAATCTTAAGGAAAATTACACCATCATATTCAGCGTACCAGAGAATCCCACGGTAGAAGTTTCAAGCTTCATCTTGAAAAATGTGGAATTTTACTAAATTATGCCGGGATGCGTATCACGGATGTGTTTTAATTTTTTTTTTCAAGGTGGATTATATCAAAATAATTATGCTAGAAGGTGGAAATTGGGTGCATTCGAATGGAAGTTAAATGTTCTAGTGCCCTTATTAAGTGAAAAATGATTGGAGGGCAACTAGACACACGCCCATGTGTTCCCAAAAATTATCTGATCAAAATTTTGAGATAGCCATTTTTTTCAGTATATTTTAAAGAAAAAACAATTGTATATATTGGTTTAAAGTGCCCCCACCAGATCGTATAGAGACATGTCCTGGGGGGGGGAGAGTAGTGCTTGGAGCAGATTTCTATAGGGAAAATCCTTCTTGGGGAGGGAAATTTCCGGGGGTGAATATTCCAGGGGAAATGTCACACTGGGGGGGATTTGACAGAATTACTATACGAAATTCTTTTTAATTGTTTTATGTTTTCTCGGTAAAATTTTTCATGTGGAGGTGTCCCTGGGGAATTATCCAGGGCCTTTTTTTCTGCGTATTTTGATTTCCGGGGAATAATTCCCGCGGAGGGGGGCATTTCTGGAGTAATCGAGAAACCGATTAGAGATTAAAGTCATTCTAATGAAAGAATGCTAAGGAGACTTTTCAGGTTGAATCATCCGCGAGCAATTTTACGGGGAGGGGATCCTCAGCGAGAATTGAACTTCCTGGATGGAATTCAACAAGGGAGGGGGTGAACTTTAAGCTTGATCAAATATCCGCGGAGTAGTTTTCCATAAGGGGGAGGGTATATTTCAATGAGCGTCAGCCAGATTTACCGGCATTATTTAAAAAGCGAGCAGAAATTATTTCATATGCGAAGGATTGCCCCTTCCTCAATATATTACTCTTTACGCTAAAGTTTGACTGTTTGTCCCAATTTTTTAAGAGCGTCTACCGAAACACAGGAGACGTTTAATTATAATAAGAAGTATTTTTAAAAGTATTAATTTTGTTTAAATTTTTTATGTACATTGAGCAAAACTCGAATGTGAATTATTTTAAAAACTTCCAGAAATTAAAAAAAAAACAATTTTTTTTTAACTGAAAGTAATTAGCGACATTAAAAATAAAAACGAACAGACATTATTCCTTATATGACAGGGGCTATCTTCTCCACAACACCTCGCTCTTTAGGATCAATTTTTTATTTTTTTAAAAAGTAGAGTTATAACAAAAAGTCAAACTTTAGACTAAAGAGGGAGGCGCTGAGGAGAGGACATCTTTTTTTTAAACAGTAACATGCTAGTTTTTCAAATTAATAACCAAAGTTTGATCTTCTCACACATCTGTTTGTGATTTCTCTTTCTAAAAGCAAACACAAAGTTTGACGGCTATTTGTTTTCAGCAAAACCTATCAGTAAATTAATTTTGCATGTAGTTAGGGACTGTGGTTGAGTCTCTTAGGAGGATGTGAGTTGTATATAACTGTGACAGCGGTGATTATAACTGTGAAAGTAGTGATGCTTGCTTAATTCCAAACGAAGAAAATCTCGTCGATGAGATCTTGGTAACTTGTAAGAGTTAGAACTTGCGCTAGTGACGAAGAAAGTCACAAATGCCATCTGTTATTTGACGTTCATTCAGTTCTGTTGGTGGAATTATAATGCAATATCAGCATAATAATAAGGGCTGGATCTCAATTTCTGAAACTATCAAATTTCCAAAGTAAAAGAAAGAAAACAATAGTGGAAGAATGAAATAAAACGCAAGATGAAAATTTGGACATTTTAATGACACAAGCGTCAATTTCCAGTCCCGGTTTACACAGTTCCTATGGATTTTCATTTGACCTCTAATTAGGCTACTATTTATTTATATGCCCTGGATAATCCTCTTAATAGTATCTTTTTAAAACAACGAATTTGGTTTTTAATCCTTTGTAACGTCTTAGGCTAGTGCTAGACATGTCTTCTTGTTTACTATCTGGACTCTACATTTTTAAAGCAACTGGATACCCTGTGGTTAATTTCGCCTATTTTAATTTTTTGTTTGTATCTAGTACTTCTATTTTGTTCAATTTCCCGGTTATATGTGTTTTTAAGTTTTGTTTATAGTCTTTAGTGAAGTTGCTAAACACTCTCAGTGGGCAATAGTCAAAGAATAAAAAAACTATGTTTTTTTGGGGCGAAGGGGTGGTGGGATTGTTTGCCCAGGTCTCCTGCTTGCCATCTCGGACTGTTTCATCTGTTTAAAAAATAATACGGACTCGCTGATCACCGTACCAAACCACTGTAAGCACGGTAGTAAAATGCGTCTCTTGACTTAACATACCTTGTTTGTTTTTCAGGAACAGACAAAACTCACCGTACTATTAAATAATCGCAAGGTCAAAAAAAGAAGAAGAATGTCTGTATAACTAAGGTGAAAATCGGAAATGGCAGCAGGGTTCTCTTTTGGAGAAAAGAAGAGACTCAGCAGCACCCAATGTGATACCAGTGGCTAAGTAGGATACCAGGTAGTAGACATAGGTTGGGAAAACAAACTTGTATTATTTCTTGGAGTACGGTTGAGGAATATTGTGTGCCTTGGATGTAAACGGTGGGATGAGCTTTTTTTAAAAACTTGATTGAAGGCTGAAACTGAATTGAATGTGATTGGCTGGAAATTATCTATGTTCATTTTGCCTTATTATGTGCAGTAAATGGTATCGTTCTGTGCTATTTTCCCTCTAAAGAGTTTTCTCTTTTGGATTAATACTAGGGACTAGGGAGAGGCTATCAATTTTGGTTTCACGGGTTTATACACAACAATTTTGCGTGTGTATAAAAAACATATTATTTTTTTGACTGAGAGACGGCAAATTTGCACGAACTATCCTTGATTTAATTCCTAACTATCGATATAGGCCTTTTATCCTTGAGTTAATGGACACTATTTGATTAAGACTTAAAATATAAAACAACCAGAATAATAGTTCATGGGGATTTGCAATTACTAGCCTAATAGTTCATGTGAATTCGCTCTTTGTCTTTCAGGCAGGAGAATCATATATTTGGTAAAAGAAATTTCGATTAACTGAAAGAAATTTTACTGCAGAATTTTTAAGAAGGGAATTTAATGTAGACCTGAGCTAATTTTGACGAATGGGTGACAATTTAAAAGTTTGATAGACTATTTGATAGTTCATAGATAGTTGATCAGTTAGAGCAGAAAAATTTAACTTTTCTTGTAGCAAATATTGTCAAATATTCAAAAAAATTTCATTTACTGAAAAGTAGATTTAAGCAAATGCAAATGTTAAGATAAAATTTATTTAAAAAACAACTCGCAAGCCTGGCTGGGCCGATTTTCTATTCTGTAGTAAAAACAATAGCAGAATAGCATATAAAAGAACTATGAACACTTACACATATAAAACTGGCAAAGGATTGCACCGTCATTTTGTAAAACCAATCAATAACAAAATTTAAAAACACGTATTTAAATTTTGGGCCATATTATATGGGGCATAAAATGAAAAAGAAAGACTGTCAACTTGAAAAGGGGTCAGTACAAGCGTAAAAAAGAGGATTGATTTTTTTATTAATTTTTCCCTGGATATAAGGGGCATTTTTTTTTTCGTACTTTGAAGTCAAGTAGTGTATCTTCAAGTCAGGAGTCTATTCCTTGAATAAATTTAATTTTATTTAATTTCCTGCGAAACTTGTGGGTGCCAAACCGGAGAAGCATATTCAAGATGCGGACGGACAAAGGAGAATTGGTAGTAAAAAAATATGTTCTGAGTCAATAAGCAAATAGATAACAGAAATAGGTTCCTTATGTGCCATATATCTGGACTTGAAAACTCTCCCAACTTCTTAAGCCCCATAGAACGTATCCTTTCACAAAATATCCATCCATTCCTCCCTTATATATCATCTCCAAAAAATTTCCTCCCTCAGTCAAATTACTTCCTTAAAAAAAAATCACTATTTTACTCTATTCCCTCTTTTGCTTTCTTACATTAGATTCATTGTTTAGTACTCTCATAGCTGTTATATACTGCAGTTGCAAATTAAATTGTAGTTCCAGAATTTTTATATATGCGCCAGGGATAAGGATTTATATATCCTTCTATAAATCCTTGACGAATCAGGAGGAGGACACCTTATTCATGAGTTTTAGAAAGGCGATAGGTGCTTTAGCTTTATGAATAATATTGTTATTATGGATATCCTCTTTTAAATTGGAGGAAATTGTGACCCCGAGTACTTTCAGAGAGGAAGCAGAAACTCTAGGAGGTATATGATGAAGAAGAAGAGGTGGAGTTTTAAGGAAATATATTATTGGCATTATCGTGGATTTATACGGGTTTACTTCTGTCTCTTATTACAAGGCATCTTGTACAATGTTAAGGAGGATACTCATTAAATTCCTATAGAAGATTATCAATGAAATATCAAAATATTTCAGTTCGTCGCGAAATTCATAAGCGAGACCGTGAAGTGGAATTCGGACAGTACGTTGGGGTCACAGTTTATATTATTATCCAGTAAGTTTACTGCAGATGATTTCTGGCTCTTCATTCTCGGTGCGAAAAAAAAGCTCCTCCCACTTATTTCTGTACTTATTGTCCACTTATTGGTTGAGCCGGCCAAGTGGTTTTGTCAGTACTTGTTCCATAGGTGATTATTCTTTGTCTACCCGTGAAAACATCTAATGCCGCTTATGTTTATATCTGCAAAAACGTTCTCTGGAGCACTCGCACCTCGGTCCGGGTTTTTATAATGGGTGAGATAGGGAAAGATCATGCTGGATAATTATATAAACTGTGGTTGGGGTACTCCGTTGGGAACAGTGAGGGAGTTGAAATAATGAATATGTTATTTGACTGCTTGTGATCTATTTGATATGAAAGAAGCAACCAATTTCAATAGGAAAAGGTCAATATTGAATTCAGTGACAAGTTTTTGAACTAATACATTGTAATTAACAAGGTCCAATGCGTTTTTGGGATCTTAAATGGAAATTAAATTAAGCCAGGCATTAGACTTTTCAGGAATTTTTCAGTAAGTTGACAAGATAAGCAATATAATTGGAGATAGATGTTGAACTGAGGTTCCCGAATGGCCCCAGGTCTCTTTGAGTAGGAAGGATTTTTTTCTTCTGCAAAGAATTCAGCAGAGAATTCTTCGTATAGTTTAGAGAATAAACAAGATCGGATGTAACACCTTCAAAGCCATTATTCTTATAAGGGGAAATTGGGATATCAAAAGGTCAGACACTTGCTTTTCTTAGCCTCTCAGTTTTTCATTCAGATTCAAATGGGAAAATCACAGGAAGAAAGAGGAAATTGTGTCCGCCTGTAGATGATTAGAGGATACAAGGTGTATTTCTTAAATATGGTGGCTCTGAGGTTAGAAATAACTTACGGAAGATTATGAATATGATTTTTCGAAAACGGGATGTACCTAGCGATTTCAGGAAAATCTTAATTCTACGTCTGTATAAGAAAGGTGATAAGAGTGAGTGTGATAATTATTGAGGCATGAGCCTGGTCTCTAGGTTGCAAGTTACTTAGTAACGTGATGCTTTTTAGATTGAGAGAAGCTGTAGACAAATTTACGGGAGAAAAACTGTGTGGTTTTAGAAAATGTAGAGGATGTATCGGCCAAATTTTCACTCTTAGGTTAATACTTGAGAAGTGCTTGAGTTATCACACACCTTTAGTCCTTAGTTTATAGATGATGAGCAAGCGTTTGATTTGGTTGATAGAAGAGCCTTAGCGAAGGTCTTATCCTTGTATGGTATACCCGACAAATAGATTAAAGTGATTAGTGTTATGTACGAGAGTAATACCGTTGTTCTTAAGGAAATGAGGTTAGCAGTTGATTTCGTATTAAATCAGGAGTTGAGCGGGCTTGTGCTCTATAACCATTCACACGGATGATTCTGATGGACTTTGTCCTAAGGAGCACAGCAAAGGTATTGTGAGAGCACGGAATCAAATGGGGAATTAAAAGTCCTATAGACTTTAGCTATGATGATGATTTAAGGATCCTAGATGATAATATTGGTAAAATGAATAAACTTTTAAAGGTTTTGCGAGTTCAGGGTGCTTGAATAGGTTTGAAAATTAATATTAAGAAAACTAAGTCGCTAAGGCAGCTTCACTTACCTTGGTGGTATTATAAGTAAAGACGGCGGGAGCAGTGAAGATGTTAAAAGTAGAATAGCCAAGGCATAGGTTGTCTTTTCACAGTTGAAAATAGTTTGGAAGAATAGGGAGATAAGTCTGCAAACCAAGATTAGAATAAGGAAGCTACAGTGATGGCAGTGGTCAAATATGGTTCTGAAGCATGGGTGCTCCGAAAAATGGCTCAAGATTTTCTGGGTGTTTTCCAGAGAAGTTGCCTACAGGTTGTTCTCGGTACACTGCTGACTGACCTCTTTTCAAACAGATGGCTGTACGAAAAGTGTGGATCAGTCCTGCTCTCTTGTGCTATAATGAGAGGAAGGTTGAAATGGCCAGAGCACGTTCTTTGGATAAGGGATAACACGTTCTTTGGACTGCCGAAGATTGTCCTTTTCGGCTTACCACCCAGGGCCAAACAGAAAGCAGGTCGTCCGTGGTTGGGTTGGAGGAATGTAATAAAGAAAGATTTAAGGCAAATAGGCACGTCTCGGGAGGGTGTAAAGAGGGATGCTGTGAATAAATTGGGATGGAGAAGGAGCGTGCTTAGTTGTGTTGGCCTCAGGCGGCTATATGCTACGTTGTGTTGTTGTTAGGTTAGTAGTAGTAGTAATCTACTTTGACCCTATAGTCCCAAAAATAGGAGAATGTCCCAGAAAGTCACTATAACAGCTCAAGTCCATAAAAGTTCTTTTTGCAAGATTCTCTTTCTTCTTATTTTAGAAAAATGTTTATTAAATTTTTTTGAAAAAAAAAAAAAATCATTTACTGTATATTTCATAAAAGTGTACACAAGGGCGTATAAGTGCACATGAGCTACCCTGAAGCTGGGGCGATGCGGCATTTTGTACGGGGGTACAAAATGTCTGTATAGAGACATGAGAGGGTTTGTTTTAATTTCAATGACCCTACATTAAACCTCCCGATGAAGAGAGAAGGAAGGGTGTTGTGGGGGTTGTATCTCGGACCTGGTATTTGCCTCCTCTTGATTCTCAGGGCTAATTGTCGTGCACGCCGTTGTCTGATGTATATGGTGATGGTGGTGGATAATAGTACCCATTCTAATGACACATGCTTACTTTTTGTACATATTACTATCACTTGCACCCGTGAGCAGAGGGAAAAATAGCTAGGTTGCCAACTATGTGCCTCGACATTAATTTTTATCTTTGGGGGGGGGGGGGGCTATAGGCCAGTAGGAACTTAATTTTTTTAAATTGAATTTTAAATATATTCCTTTTTGCAGGTATATTTGCTACAATGTTCCAATGTATTTCAAAATATGTATATAATGTATTCGAGCATTAGAGAACCCTATTGTAGAGATTTCGATGGCTTCAACCACTTAGAAGATCACAAGTCACACATATTCCATCCTAAGGAATAACAATACTCTTCTTCAACTCAAAACTTTCTAGTAAAAATACTATTAAGCTCTTATTAAAAAAAATTACGGTTCATCTACAATTTTTACAATATATTCAAATTCTCTCGAAATTTTTTTTACTGCAATCCAACGTTTTAATTCTTGAATAGATAAGCTGAAAAGTTGGAAGAAGAAGTTCAAGAGCCCGAGGGGTTTAAAGGATTTCTATCTACTCAATACAATATCTTGGTTGGGTCTGAACAAGTTCTTTCAACAGGAAGTGACGAGCAACTTCGAATCTTAAAACTGACAGAAAAATATACCTTATATGAGGAGGGCTTTCTCCTCCTCATCTGCTCGCTCTTTACTCTAAAGTCTAACTTCTTGTCAAAATTATTTAAGAAAACTTGCTTAAGCACAAGGGATTTTGGATAGGAAAAAGGACCTTTAAAAAAACAAACAAAAAAAAAGCAACAAAAACTAACACACTTATACTTTACGAGCGAAATTATAAAGAATAGTAAGCCCCCTTCAACAAAGTATAATTTCAGTTTATTTTTTCATTTTGAAGGTTTCTTCGTCCTTTCAGTTAATGAAAACTTGTTTTTTTTTCATTCTAATTAAAATCTGTGATACAATATATTATTTTGAACGTGATACTTTTTCTGAAGCAGAGAAACGGACGATGTTTCAACGCTAGAAGTCTGATTTTCTATGAGTAGGAGGACATAAATAACATTTTTTTTGAAAGATTATGAAAATAAGTAAAAAAAGAGTACGAAATAAGTATTTTTTTGAAAGATAATGAAAAAAAAGAGTATGAAATAAAGGCAATGAAAAAGTTTATTATAAAGTATAATAATAAAATATTATTTTTTATAATGAAAAGGTAAAGTATAAAGTAGTATATACAAAATAAATATATATGAAAATGAAAAAGAAGTAAGGCTTGCTTCTGCTTGAATAGGTTTTTATGAGTGGAACAATAGCTGGAACTTAGAACTTAATATTACGATCCATAGTAACCACTAGTTTAAAAATGCTTTAAAAAACTCTAATGAAAAAAAAAAAAATAGCTGGTTAATGTAAGGAGACACATTTAGAAGTTTGTATTAATTAAAATGTTAATTTTAAGAGAACTTCATCTGAAGTTTCTATAAGGAGTCTGAAAAATTAAAAAATGATGTTGAACCAAATTAAAAAACGGACAATTAGAATAAACCCTGTGGAAAACCTTTCACGGGGACATTAAAACCCCACTCAGGCTCCTTAAAATGACCTGAGAAGCACTCACTTAACAAATCACTTAACATAAGAAGGACTAGAGTGTCCTCTTTTGTTCCTCATTTAATTAATGAGAAACTTACGACTGAGAACCAATTTGAGATCCACATTTGTTTTCTTTTAATTAGGTGACTAATCAGTTATAATTTAAAAACGAAATGTAAAGACACCTTCTACTGTTCTGATTGACATTCGTAAAGCACACACAATAAAGGAACTTTAAATGAACAAATGACTGATGGTCATTTTTTAAGAGAGGGACGGAGATGTTATTCGAAGTCAGTCCCATAAATATGGGTCTGTATTTCATTGTGATAATATCTATTTAATGTTTTCTAGGCAATGGGAACAACAATGGAGATTGGTTCTAAGCACAGGCATATTTCAGTTCACTTTTAAAGTCGAATTTCAAGAAAATTTAATGCCGATTGTGATTGTTTTCTAGCCAACATCAAGGTAATTGGTGTTAGCAATTCTCACAATTGTTCTTGAAATCGTTATTGAAAATAACTGAAAGGGTTTCGTGTTTTTGACCCTTACACGCTTGTTTTTCATCGGAATTCCATTTGCTGAATTATGTTCCATGACCGAAGCTTTTCCTGAGGTCAAAATAATTTCAATGATTTTAAGAATATGAATTTTTTCTTTGCGGCTTGGAATGTTACAAATTGCATCTTGGAATGTTACAATATTAAAAATTAACTATCGTGACGATATTTTTACACACAAATTCAGGCACATCGAACTGGACTTCAGAAACTCATATCCCAGGGTTAGTATAAATGAAATTAGGTGATATAGAATTTAATTACTCAGACAGGAAGGATGGTGTAGATAAATAAGGAGTAGGGCTAATAATGAATAATGTCGCTGCTAAGTCCTGTTTAGGCTGGGAAGCTATTAATATTGGAATATTTATCGCTCATTTTATGGCTAAAAAGTACAGAGTATCAGTCATAGTAGTATATGCCCGTGTAGAACCGACTGACGGAGATATTAGGGACTCAGTTGAATTTTAGTTTGAATTTTTACGCCCAGGTCAGTAGAAATTGGGATTGATAATATCATTGCCCTGGTAAATTTGGTGCAGAAAAGAAAACAGCAATGGCTACAGATTTCTGAAATTTTGTAGGTAAAACAATCTAGTTATAACCAAGACAGTATTTGGTCATAAAATGGCTCATAAGTTAACATGGTATTCACATGATGGTAAGATAGCTAACCTATTTAATTATGACCCTGTAAATTGTGGATTGACTGGATCAATACAAGATATAGGGTATACAGGAATTCTGCTATTGATGTTAAAAGTATAAATCACCATCTAGTAGTGTCTAGGGTTTATTTAAAGCTAAAATTTCAGAAGGGTAACCACCTTCCAGGAGGTAAACTCCAGGATGAACGGGGACGGGGACAAAATTAGTGATAAGAAAAGAGTTAAAGAGAGATGGGCTGAACATTTTGAGAAGGTCCTAAACCAGAATAGAGCCACAGGAAAAGATATAGAGGAAAATGAAAAAGTTTGCGACATCTTGGATGTGAAGGAAGATTTATTTTGGGAGGAAGAATTAGCCACAGTACTAAGTGGATCAAAAAAAAACAAGGCCCCAGATGCTGATAATGCGGTTAATGAGTTTCTCAAATATGGTGGCTATAAGGTTAGAAATAAGTTGGTGAAGATATTGAATATGATTTTTAAAAAAGGGAATATACCTAGCGATTTTTGGAAAACCCTAATTAAACCATGTACAGGAAAGGCGATAAGAATGAGTGTGTTAATTAGAGAAGTATTAGCCTTATCTAGCTTAGCTAGAGGATGTGTCACCAAATTTTTACTTTTAGGTTAGTAATTGAGAAGTGCCTGAGACATCAAACACCTTTAGTCCTCGGGTTTTTTAGATTATGAGCAAGGGTTTGATTTAGTTGATAGAACAGTTATAGCGAAGGTATTATTCTTTTATGGTATTAAATAAAAAAAAAACGTTTTTTTTTAACTGAAAGTACGGAGCGACTTAAAACTTAAACGAATAGAAATTATTCCGTATATGAAAGGGGCTCCTCAACGCCTCGCTCTTTACGCTAAAGTTTTTTTTTATTGTTTTAAAAAATAAATTTTTAAGACATGGTAAAAATTTAGCGAAAATCGCGAGGGCGTGTGGATGATACAACCCCGCTCATATACGGAATAATTTATATTCGGTTTAAGTTTTACTGTCGCTCCTTACTTTCAGTAAAAAAAAAAACTTGTTTTTTTATTTAATTTCTGAACGTTTTTGAATTCATGCCGCTTTGATTTTGGCTCACCGTACATGAATAATTAAAACGAAATTCGCATATTAATTTTCCCTTTTTTGGCTAAATAGCTTTCTCGAAATTTTGTTCTGACGTAACTTACGAATTTACTTACGTAACGAAATTCTATATTCGTATGTTTTTATTACGTATATTAGGGAGTTCGCCGAATCACAAACCCCTGAACCGCAAAGGCCAGTTAATTAGAATATAGAGCTCTTTCGAAAGTACCAAAAAGCTTTAGCTTAAAGAGTGAGCTATTGACTAGGGGACAACTCTCTTTATACGTGTAATAATTTCTGTTTGTCTTTAACTTTAATGTTGCTCCCTATTTTCAGGTGAAAAAAACTTGTTTTTTTATTTAATTTCTGATCGTTCTTTAAATAATGCTGGGAAATCCGGTGCCCCTTTCATAAAAATATCCCTTCCCCCAAGGAAACATCCTCCATGGAAAGATTCTCCCCCGTAACCCCTACTCCGACCCCCCCCCCCACACCAGAAAAAAATTCCTCCTGAAAATGCCTGTATACTTCCAAATAACCAATACTAGCCTATATGTAAACTACAGGATGGCTGGCCCCCAGCCCCCATGGAACTTTCCGGCTGAAGGACCACGTAACGGAGATCAGCACCGCCGGTTTGGACCTTAAGGGTCTAGTGCCGTCATACTTACTTACTTACTATACTTTATATGTAAACAATGGGCAAAGTGTATAACTTACAGCCCTTCCCCTGGGAAGTGTGGGGGATTAAGTCATCCTCCAAGATATATTAATTAGATTTTCGACTATGCTGAGCAAAATGGCTATCTCAAAATTTTGATTGGCTTACTTAGGGAAAAAATGAGCGTGGGAGGGGGCCCAACTGCTCTGGTATTTTTTTGGTCGCTTAAAAAGGGCATCAGAAACTTTAAATTTCCGGTTAAATAATCCCTTTTGTGAAGTTCTATGAGCACTGGGTTGTTACCATCAACACTGGGAAAATACCAAAAACAACAAAAAAACAAATAAACACGCATTCATGATCTTTTTTCTGGCAAAAAAAATACAAAATTCCTCATTTTTACAGATAGGAGCTTGAAACTTCTATAGTAGGGTTTTCTGATACGATGAATCTGATGGTGTGATTTTCATTAAAGTTTCATGACGTTTAGGGGGTGTGTTTTCCCTTTTTTGAATATACGACAAAATTTCTCAGGCTCGTGACCTTCGATGGGTAAAACTAAACTTAGTGAAAGTTATCTATTTGGAATAAGCATAAGAATCTGATTCTTTTGATATGTCTATTGGTATCAAAATTCCGTTTTTTAGAGTTTCATTTACCGTATAGCCGGGTCGCTCCTTACTTACAGTTCTTTTCCACGAACTGTTTGATACAAGGCAAACATATTAAAGTGATTAGTGCTATGTATGAAAATAAAACTGCCGCGGTTGCGTTTGGCAGGATTTTGTTCTATCCCCATATGGATCATTTTGATGAACTTTGTGCTAAGGAAAGGCAATAGTACACGGCAACACGGAAATAAATGGAGAAGAAAAACTAAAGTAACCTTGCCATAATTTTGGTATATTTACGTCTTTTGGGTTTCATCTTTGTCAGTTAAAGCATCCAAGTGTATGCCTGGATACGTGGATAAAATATCATAACATAAACTGTGTTTACTGAGGTAGGAGTTATACTAAATAAAGGAGGTATAAATACTCATGAAAACTAAGTGAGACATGAAAACATTTTTCACAACCTGTGATAAGTTTTATCAAGTTTAATCTTACCCATCAAAAGTTACGCGCCTGAGAACATTTGGCTGATTTTCGAAAAAAGGGAGAAAGACCCCCTAAAAGTCATAGAACCTTAATGAAAATCATACAATAATATTCAGAGTATCAGATAATTTTGATTCAGAGGTTTCAATCTCTTATCTACAAAAATGTGGAATTTTGCATTTTTTTTGCAAGAAGAGAGATCACAGGTGCGTGTTTATTTGTTTGTTTGTTTTTTTGTTTTTTTTTTTTCCAGGGGTAATCGTATTGACCAAGTGGTCCTAGAGTATCTTAAGAGGGCTTATTTGAACGGAAATTAAAAGTTCTAGTGCCATTTTTAAGTGACCGAAAAAATGGAGGGCAACTAGGCCCCCTCCCACGCTCATTTTTTTCTCAAAGTCACCCAATTAAAATTTTGAGATTGCCATTTTGTTTAGTATAGTCGACAATCTGATAAATATGTCTTTTACGATGACTTAATCCCCCACAGTTCCCAGGGGAAGGGCTGCAAGTTATGAACTTTGCCCATTGCTTGCATATTGTATTGGTTATTGGGAAGTATACAGACATTTTCAGGAAGATATTTTTTTGGGGGGGGGGGGGCGGGGGGCTTGTGGAGGGGGTTACTCGGAATAATCTTTCCGTGGAGGATGTTTCTTTGGGGTAAGGGACATTTCTATGAAGGGGGCGCCGGATTACCAAGCATTATTTAAAAAACGATCAGAAATTAAATTAAAAAAAAACAAGTTTTTTTCAACTGAAAGTAAGAAGCAACATTAGCACTTAAAATGAACAGAAATTATTACGTATATGAGGGGTTTCTCCCCCAAGTCAATACCTCGCTCTTTACGCTACAGTTTTTTTTAGTGCTTTCAAAAGAGCTATCTATTCTAATTAAACTGCCTTTCTGATTCAGGGGTGTGTGAATAAAAATTTTTTTTTACTTTTAACGTAAAGAGCGTGGTATTCACTAAGGGGAGAACCCCATCATATACGTAATAACATAAACGTAATAAAAAAAAACAATAAAAAAAAAACACGCGATACGGCTCAATAGTAAGAGAAAATTTTAAAAACGGAACTTTTATGTCAATAAATGTATCAAAAGAATGGGCTTATAATGCTGATTCTAAATATATAAATTTTGTTAAGTTTAGTATTACTCATCAAAGGCTACGAGCCTGAGAAAACTTACCTGATTTTTTAAAGAGGGGGAAACATCCCCTAAAAGTGAAAAAAAATTAATGAAAATCACTGTCAGATTCAGCGTATCAGAAAACCCTATAACATAGGTTTCAAGCTCATATCTGCAAAAATCTGCAACTTTGTATTTTTTTCCAGAAAAAAAATATACGACTATAGAAGTTCGTTACGTAAGTTAATCTGTAAATTACGTCAGAACCAAATTTAGAGACAGCCATTTAGCAAAAGAAAAGTAACATTTTTATGCAAATTTTGTTTACTTATTCAATGACGGCGAGCCAAAATAAAAGCTGCTTTAACTAAAAAACGATCAGAAATTAAATAAAAAAAACAAGTTTTTTAAACTGAAAGTAAGGAGCGACATTAAAACTTAAAACGAACAGAAATTATTCCGTATATGAACGAGGCTGCGCCCTCCTCACCGATTCGCTCTTTGCGCTAAAGCCTTAATTGGATTTAAAACTTTATTTATATAAACAAAAAAAACATTTAGCTTAAAGAGCGAGGCGTTGCGGAGGAGACAGTCTCTGTCATATACGTACTACGTTTTGTTCGGTTTAAGTTTTAATGTGGCTCCTTATTTTCAGTTTATAAAACTTGTTTTTTTTATTTATTAAATAAAGGAGGTATAAATACTCATGAAAACTAAGTGAGATATGAAAAAATTTTTCAAAGTGTGGTATTGGTTGTGATGCTTTTGCATAATAAAGTGATGCTTTCGCATAATCTCGTCACCGGAATCAAATTCTGGGCCCTTCGGTGTGTTGCTACAGATAGGTTCGATACATGGGTCTCGTATTACCAATCTAAGATCAAATCCACTGTGCCACTGCAAGATATATTTGCATAACAAAAATTGAGATGCCATAGTCAATCTTGACTTTTCTTAAAGACTGTAAAAGAGCATGTTTAATCTAAAATGATTAAAAATAGCCTCGAATAGAATCTTTAAATATAAGTTCTTGATTCATCACATATGTCGTATCTCTAGTACATAAAAATGAGTTATTAAGAGAAATAACACGTTTGGTTTTGCTTGCTATAACTTGCACAAACTCCTAGTCACAGTTATCTACCTGATAAGATCTCATGCTTTTTCACTTCTTGCTCCTCTGTGAGTTTGCTCCTATGTTTGTTCCATTTTTATGATTTATTCATTGTGTTTGCTCACTTTCGTTTTTATATTACCGTTTTTATTTTCATATTTTATTTTTTATTTTAGTGCTTTGTTTCTTTGTTGGTTTGTTTAATTTTTAAGTTTTATTATTCTTTTTTTTCTTTTTCTGTTCACACAATCTATTCTTTAGACTCAAATGTTATTAACTTATAATGATTTTTTAATAAACTTAAATAAATTGAAAAAAAACGTTGCTAAAATTAGTGATGAATGAATAGTTGAATAGAAAGGGGCAGAACGTTTTGCGAATATTCTAAAATATTGTATAGCTACTCTAAAAAAATGAATAAAAAAACCTTTATATTTTGACGTTTTTTATTTCGTTAACGATTTACACAGAACTCTCCCTTCGAGATTTGCAGCATGCTTCTGAAAATAATTTACTTTGGTTTATCCTATCAGGGATGTCAGGCCCGGCTTGACTTACTTACTTGACTTAATGATCCTGTTGGTGGTCTAGCGTAGAGACAGGTGACTCTTTGCCTCCAATCGGAACGGTCTTATGCAACGTGACTGCTTCTTGTATATCGGTCTCGATCATTGAGAGATGCTGGACAAGGCTGTCCCTCCATCTGAACCAGGGTCTTCTGCAAGAGCGCTTCCAGCTATGCGTAGAGGGATCAAAACTGAAGTGTTCTTGCGGGTGGTGCCGCTGTAAATTGAGGATTGACAGGATCAATAGAAGATTCTACGGTATCATGGGCACCCATATACTGAATTTTAGGGGGAGGGGTCTTACCTGGTCTAATCAGCGCGATAGCGCTGCCTAAGTAAAGAGCGATGTGGGCACAATATAATTTTTTTTAGACCAGGGCATTTCTTATAGATAGAAATGTCATAGTTACTTCGAAAGAGTTCATGGAGGGCAGACAGATACGCCTCCCCACGTCAATAATGTCCCCAAACACATCCAATCAAAATGTTGGAGATATTATTAAGCCATTTTGTTCAGTGCAGTTTTAAGGTCTGTAAATAAAGACTATTAGAATGCCACCCCCCTCCCCCACAACCCTCAGAGCACGGGTTATACGTTATGTCCCGTGGGGATACAAAGTTTTTTTTTATAGGTAGGGGGCTCCTTTGATTTGTAATCAGAAGTTCTACTTGCCTTTTTAACAGTCAAAAGTGATTGGAGGTCATCCAGCCCCCTCCCAGTACACCAAACATTTCCACAAAACTTAAAAAATAATTTTTGATATATCCATTTTGTTTAGCTTATTTGAAAGGTCCTTTAATTTTTTTGAGTTTAACCCCCCCCCCCCGATACAACCCTCATGTCAAAGGTTGTAAGTTACGCCCTGGGGGCATATAAGGTTTTTATAGAAATGGTGGTCGTAATAAATTAAAAGAGGGCTCATTGGTTTTGTAACCAGAAAATATAGTGCTGTTTTTAAGAGTCAAAGTGATCAGACGGCAAATAACCCCCCCCACACACACGCACATGTCGTACTTTCCCGAAACGCATCTGATAGAAATTTTAAGATGGCCATTTGTTGTCGTAGAAACTTCAAAAAAGACTCAGTCGATTGGCAATTGAAAGGGATAGTACCTTCTTTAATAGTCAAAAGTGATTGAAGGGCAACCACCACCCCGCCCCTCCACGCCAATCATTTCCCCCAACACGTGCAGTCAAAATCTTGAGAAAGTTATTTGGTTTTGACGTAGTTTAATAAAGTCCAGAAATTATGTCTTTGAGGATGAGAACCCCCTCATGGTCCTCAGGGCAAGAATTGTAAGGTATGACCCAGGGGCATTTAAGGTTTGTATGGAAACGGGGGTCGTATACACTTCGGAGGGGGCTCATTGGATTGGAAATCGGAAGTTGAAGAGCCATTTTTAAGCGACAAATTTATCGGAGGGCATCTATACCCCCCCCCCCCGCCACGTCATGTTTTCCACCAAGGCATCCGATAGAAATTCTAAAATAGCAATTTCTTCAAAAATAGTCCAAAGATCTCATAACACGGCCTTTGGCGCTGACATAACCCCCCAAAGTACAGGGATAAGGGTTTTAAGTTATGCCCTGGGGGCACGTAAGGTTTTTATGAAGAGGTGGTCCTGTGAACTTTAGAAGAAGCTCATTTGATTAGAGCATTAGGTGAATCTTCTAGGAAGTGTTCAGGGGTCGTTCGAATTAAACGAAAAAACTGTATACATGCAGGTTTTCAAAAAGGCATATAAGCAATATCATAGGCAGCAACACTCTATAATAGCTAGAAATATCATTGAAACGTTTAAAGAAGCTCGATCGCTTCAAAATTAAGTTATAGGGTCCTTTCTAAGAGTAAAAAAATTGGAGGGCAATCAGCACGTCTCTCGGCCCGATTTATTTCCCAAACACTTTTAGTCAAAATTTTTAGACAACTATTTTGTTCAGCATATAAGAACGGCCCAGCAACTATGTCTTCAGGAGTGTCGGGCATGTCAAACCCACACAATTTTGCCAAACTATTTATTCTTATAGAAAAAAAACGAAAAGATCTAATATATACTCGAATATTTCTTGTAACTATTTTTATAGACTTATTTTATTCAGCATTGAAGAATGTTCCAGCAACTCTGTCTTCGGGAATGTCGGTAATTTCAAACTCTCACGATTATTAAAAACTATGTATTCTCTTAGAAAAAAAACGAAAAGATATAAAATATTATTATTTTAATCAAAATAACTTTGTCAATAAAAAACGAACAGAAATTTATCTAGAAAAACTTTTTCCACAAAACAAGCTTTTCAAAGAAGGTAGAGCTCCATTAAGCCAAAAATGTTCAGAAATGAAGTCAAGTAATCATCCAGGCTCAGAAATACCACAAATCATTTTCTATAAATAAATAAAACTTAAAATGAGCAGAAATTAGAATAAGTAGCCGAGTCAAAATCGAAGCGAACAAAAATTAGCATTAGTAGAGCTGATAACCCCCATGCCTTTTCAAGACCTGAACATAATTTACGCTTTACTGAAAACAAAATATGTTTAAATGTTTTCACTTTTTTTTACCTAAATAATTAAAAAACTTTTTTTCCTCACTTTTTTTACCTAATTTTTCATTTTGATTAATAAATATCAGAATAGTTAAATTTAAAAAAAAAGCCCCGGTCATTTTTTTTTAGGAAGAACTAATTTATGTTCTGGTATTGAGACGGCATGGGGGGTTGTCAGTCATATTAATGTTTATTTTGACTCGTTTTTCGTTTGACTCGGCAATTGAGTTTGCCGTTTCGTTTTGAGTTTTATTTAATTGTTGATAGGGATTTGTGGTTGTTTTTCACTTGGAAGAATATTTGACTTTATTTAGGCCCATCTTTGGCCTAATATAGCTATTTAACTGAATATAAAAAATTCGGCTGTATAAAGTTTCTTAAATTAACACAAATGTACGACACCCTCCTTCCGCAAGGGGGGGGGGCTAGACGCCCCACCCCCATCTGGGCGCCCATGTACGGTTTACAGGGGTGCTGTTATTGCTGTTAAAAGTAAAGATCGCCATCTAGTACTGTCTAGGGTTAATGTAAAGTCGAAATGTCAGAAGAGTTACCACCTTCCAGGAGGTTATGACGTTGGTAGACTCTCGGATGAAAATTTGAGAGAAACTTTCCTGGAACTGTTGAATACTAAACAGAAGAATTTAAAATCTGATAATATAGAAAACAGATGGAATAATTTTAGGAAAAATATTTCGATAGAATGAAAGTTCAAAATAGGGATAAAATCTTTTTTAATTGAAAGTGTATAGAAATTAACAAAAAAAAATACAAGATATTTCTGGTACTGATGGTACTTTTACTACTGATGACGGTCACTGTATGTGTGACCTAAATATCTGATATTTTATTGTGAATTTCTATACACTGTCTATTAAATAGGATTTTATCCCTATTTTGAACTTTTATTTTATCGTCATGGAAAGGCTGTGGGACCTCCGAAATTATCTACGAAAAGTATATTTGAAGCTGAATCGCTGAATTATAAATTGCCACTCAGAGTACAACTCGGTTTAGATGGTAGACTTTTACTAGAAACTTTTTTTAGCGGTGCCCTCGCTGCCCTGCTAAAGCAAATTTTTGTATTTTTACGAGACGGATGTGACAGATTATTCAAAATAAATTATTTATTTTTTAAGGTTATGTAAAGTATAACATTATTAGGAAATAATTACAGATTGAAAAAAAGAAGAACAGCGTGATTGGAAGTAATTAAGAAATGGTTGTTCTTTATAGTAACATAATAGAGTCAATGACAGTTGATGAAAAACCAAGCCATAGTTGTATTGCATGATAAATTGTAGTTTATTTATATTGTGACGACGTGTTTTTATAGCTCCTTAGATAAATGCCGAAAGAATAATGTTCGTCTTATATATAAACTTTTGACATATAATAATAATAACTAGTATACAAAATCAAATATTTAATATTTAATTTTATATTTATATTAGGGACTAGGGAGAGGCTACCAATTTTGGTGTGAAAAGTGTTCGCAATTGTAACTCTGCGAATAAACCTTTAACTAGGAATTGTTTTTTTTTTTAAGATAAACACTACTATCTGTTATCTTTTACTGAATTTAAAATATATATTTAATATTAATCCAATTGAAAAAATTAAAGCTTCTTTAATAATTTTTTATAAATAATTATAAGAATAGAAAAAATTAATTTTGTGATTAGACAATGATGTGCTGGTAATTAAAGAATGATTATTTGGTCTTGTATAAATTTATAATTGTTCCTTTTTCTAATTTACAAAGAAAAGCACCTGCCATTATTTGTTAGTGCAACATGGCACGAAAAAAAAGAAGAAGAAAAAAGGATTTGTACCATTCATTATTAAATTATATATATGATTTAAAGTACAGTTTTTAAAATGAGAAAATAGTGATTAAGTCTGAAAAGATTTTTGGACTTTTATCCCTCAATGAATTGACGCTATTTCATTTTAATGACCCTCTCTAACTTATGGAAATCAAAATAGCAGCTAATAAAAAATAAACTATAAATCACATTATTAATGATTTTTGGGACTTTGCCCTGTCTCTCTCTATCATGAAAAAATAAATTTGATGAAGAAATGAAAATGGTGTAATATCTGTAAAGTGAACTGTAGCTAATTTAGTTACATTAATGAAGATTATATGAAGATTATATGAAGATTATTACATTAATGAAGATTATCTAATATTAATTACACAATGAAGATTATTATGATGATTATCAATATAATGACGATTACTGTGAATTCATAATTTATTCATCAATTAGAAAAGATTGTTAAAGCTCAGCGTACTGTTAAAATTTTAAAACATTTTTTTTTTAAATATTGGAATTTTACCTGTACCCTTTTTTTCATAAAAAAAGTCGTGGAAATACTAATCATTTACCAGTTGAAACACGGGCTGCGCTTTAATGACGCCCGTCATTGTGCACTGTAGGTGGGGGAGCGGGACACATTATTGGTGTTAACCTCAGGTGGGTGAGATAGATTTAAATCTTACTAAATTTTTCGCTGTTCATATTATTGACTTACGAATAAAGTGAACATACCACACGATGCCTCTTTTGTGTTCTTTGCGAATATAATAATTGCTTCTATCGCAAATTGAAATTTACCTACACCCACCCCCTAAGTCGGAGAGAGCTTAAAAAGGGACTCGAGTATAATGTTAAATTTCTTCTTAAGTTAATAATATTAATTGAGAAAAATTTAACGACATCTGTTCTCCTATCGCACAACTTTTCATCAATATAATCAAACTTTTCAAAATATAAATTTTTTGGTTTGTTATCAAACAATTCTTCAACCTTATTTTCGATATAAAATTGGCCTTTTCTGGGAAAATTGATCTGTCTTTCAATTGGATTAATTAATGGCTTGATCTCTGGAACCCTTTTTTATGGGAAATATAACAACCTTTTAGCTTTTTATGGAAAGCAGCAAATTTTGCTTAAGATTTTGTAAATTGAAAATATCGGACTGATCTTCGGCATTCTGCCAATTAACAATAAGCTATAATTACAGAATTTTAATGCTACAAAAATATGATTAAGATTAACATCAAGATTGTATGACTCCTTGTAGTTGGTATATTAAATATCTATTGTGAACATTAGAAAAAGAGCAAATCGAATCCATCTTAAGGTCTTTGGGGTCACCAACTAGAAAAGGTCCAGCGTTTAGGTATAGTAATAACTAAATCAGCGCTTGGTCGCAACGGCTTGATGAATATTAACTTTTTAGGTACCATATTTGTTGTCATAGTACTAGAAAAAAACAATTGAAATAATATTAACAGGACTGGGGAGTACTTACGGCCTGCGACTCAGTCAAAGAGTCAGGTAAGCACGGGCCTAGAGTAATTTTGGGATTCAAATTACCCTTAGCAAAACGCCACCTTTTTTTTTTTTAAAAGCGTGATCTGATAGACAGTTTGTATTTATCAAAGGGTGGGATCGTAGGTCATGGGACTACTTTTGTAACAGGTATAATATTTATTTGTTTATATTTCGACAACACCATTGGTTCAGTTACGACTACTACTACCGCAGCTCCAAGCCGCCTGACGACAACACCACTATGCACGCTTCTCCTCCATCCCAATCAAGTCAAAGCTTCCCTTTATACATGTCCAAGAAAGTACTATCTCTAGACATCCTCGAATTCCAATTTCAGACGGCTTGCTTTTTGTTTAGACCTAGATAGTTGAATGAGAAGGGCAATCTTTGGCAATATGTAATCCTTCTTCCATAGAACACGCCCTCGTCATCTCAAATTGCCATTCGCTCTAGCCCTAGAACGTTCGCTTGAACAATACTTTTCGTAAAGCTTACTAATGGAAAAAAGGTCCGACAGTTGGATACCCAGCGCACCCTGTAAATACGCTCTATTGAAATCGTCCGTGAAAATTTTGACTTTCAGTGTTTGTAACATGGAGTAATAAAAATTTTAAACACTTTGAGACATTTGACAACAGGAGGCTTATCGATGGCTGAGAAAAATAGCGCATCTGAGGACTATGTTCAAGTCAAAACATCCATATTACCATAGTAACGAGCACAGGGTACCTTTGGAATAAAACGTGCAGGAAAAACACCATCAGGAAGGTGAACCTGGTTTTCAGTTTACATAGGGACTGATTACTATTCATTGCTTAATTATTTTTATATTGAAGAGCTCTCAAACCTGAGTCACAATGAGTATGGACGCTTACAGGAAATTTTCTCCGGGGGGGAGGGGAAGGGGCAGAAAAAAGAATAGCAGTTGTGGTTGGGGGCATGGGGAAACATTTTCAGGAATCTCAGGAATAAGTATTTTAGGATGTATAGAGGCAAAATTCCAAACAAAAAGACTAACTAATTTGACATGTAAAATTAAAATAAACTCAGCAAAGTTTTGAACGGCGAGGATTTAATCCATAACATGTTTAATTACTATGTATTATTATGTGTTCATTATCCATTACGCCTCAAACCTAGAATTAAATGAAAATCACAATTAAACAGATATTTTGGAAAAATTTGTTATGTCTTGAAATTTAGACTTGTCCTTTTGCAATTTCTTAAACGTTTGAAATGGCTACAGAAGGAGTAAATGTAGAGAATTGAAAACGGCTTACAAGGGGATATTTTGCCCTAATTTTATTCCTAGAAGCTTTATTTACCTGTCCTAGATCAATAGTTTTCAAAGATATCAATAACCCCATTAGTGGGGTTTCTCTCCTTCGAAGTACGAGAGTTAATGTCTTCACTTTGTTTATAAATTTCCAAATCTGGTTAATGGAATACGTCATATCCCTTTTCTAGAGCACTTAGATACATTTAAATTTTTTTCAAACCAGCTATGAAAATAGTGAGAAGACCACGCTGCCATTTAATATTTATTTAAAGTTTCATTCCTCTTTCTTATCAACGAAAGTCCTTATTGTTTTAATTGTTGTTTGAAACAAGCTATGTAAGTAAGTAAGTAATTCAGCATTGAACTTTTACAGTCTTTATTGTTGGTGCTGATCTCCGTTTCATGGCCTTTCAGCCGATAGGTGCGATGGGGGAAGGGGGGAGGGTGATTCGAGACCAGCCATCCTGTTCTGTTGCACACCCTTCCTGCTTGCTTTCCCTAGATTTCTCCTGGTATCGATTTTGAGCTTGGTTGACTCTGGCTGAGTTTACAAAGAAACACCATTGACCCCGTCCCACAAACAAATAAACGTTGACACCAGGCACCTAACCCCCTTCTCTTAGGAACAAGTATTCCAACTGTCTGGTTCTGACTCCTGTGGTTCTCTACATCCCCCCCACCAGAACCTATCACCGGGGTCTTTATAAAAATCCGTATTAACAGCTTTAGCAGAGTTTACATAAAAAAAAACTTTCCTCGTTTGCAATGCATGTTTCCATTATAATGAGAAACCAACTGTTTAGGGTTTTGGTTCATAGGGGCATTTCATTTACAAACATAATTACTGGGCCTGTCAACTGTGTTGAACAAAAATGCAATATCAAAATTTTGATTGGATGTGCTTGGGGAAATGATGGACAGAGGGTGGAGGGGTTTTGTTGCCCTCTAATCACTTTTGATTCTTAAAATGGACACTAGAGCTTTTTATTTCTAATTGAATAAGCTTCTTTTGATGTTTATAATATAACTTCTTCAAAACGGAGTGCATTGGTCAGAAAACCCGTCTTTGGGCAACAGTCTCTTATATTCACAGCATGTTCAATTATGAGAAAATCCTTTTTTTTAACCCCTTTCCCCTCAAAAAGTTTTTTTCAATATATAAGAGGGCAAAATATTGGGGGGGGGGCAGTCACCTCCCCTATTTATGTTATCTATGCCTGAAAATGGCAATTTTAGAAACAAAGTGACACATTTTGCAGTTTCTGTGGTAGTGTAAGTTATGAGACTATTTAGTAACGAAAAGTCCGTGGCGGTATGAGGGGAGTACCGGGGACAGTATTTTTGGTAAAAGTTAGTATCCTGATTCATTCACGAGGATTTCAGGTATCAGACAAAGTATAATTTTAAGGAACTAGGTGGGGGGGGGGGGTCGAAAGTTATTCTTCGGTCGTTTTTTCTTAAAGGGCAGCAAAAAAAAGAATACGAACACTAACCCCTTAAACGGAATCTTTAAAAATATAAAGAGAGAATAAATGGGGGATATTCCCTCGGTAGTATATCCGCATTTTTTTATTCAGGTCATTATAGTTTTTGCTTTACAATGCCTTGTTAATGAATCGATCTTGAAGTATCTTTGTTTTTCTTTTCGGTCATTTCTTATTCAACTAAAACTCAGGAAGAAGTTATGATTGCGTCAAGGTATAAAAAAGTAAATATTATTGTACAAGCTTTGATAAACATAGTTAGAACCTATTTTTCAAATATGAGATTACAAGATAGATAATGCGTTGTTATTTAGGTTACAAAATGTTTGTGTCCTCTCGGCTACAAAGATCATACTAATAAAGTTACTGCTTCATTGCATTCAGAAAATTAGTTTCTCGACTTTTTTCTATTAAAATATTTTCTGAATCCTTACCAGTTTAAGTCCCCCCCCCACACCTAGCATAATGCGTGGATCCGTTTTTGTACCTCCTTCCTCGAAAAGTAACATCATAGAGTAACAAAAAAAAACTTTTGTTACGTGCTTCCCATAGGCTTTGCCCGGTCTATCTGTCCCTTCTACCCCCTAGCTGTGACACTGACGGTTTGTGAGAAACAGTCTAATTAAAGGAAATAAAGCCGCAACTCACAACACGGGGCAGTTTTCGTTTTGATAAAGTACATGGTTAGGTATCACTGACGATTAGGGGAGGAGAAAGTCCCCCCCCCAGATTAAGACGAACAAGCTTGGATTTATTTAGGACAAAATGTAGGAGGGGGAGCTTCTGATATTAACCCGATTATGAGCCGCCCTAAAACTCCAAACTGCTTTTAGTTTTTGGGCATCACTTAATCAAATTATCAAGAATTTTTTTTACAATCCCCCCTAGACTGTGACTGTTATTTGAATAATTGGAAGTCAAGCTGCAATTTCTGGTCGTTTAAATTCTTATGTCGTTTTTAAATTTTTTTTTAATTGATTTGGGTTTGTCTTTGACGTGTTTTTTTATTAAATAATAATTAAAATTTATTTTTTATTTTATAGTTCATTTTTTTTGTGATAATTTCAAAAGTCGTTCCAAATTTAAAGTGATAAGTGTGGAAAATCAAGTCGAAACCATGATGAACACACAATTGCATAAAACCTTCCTTCAACTGGGGGTCTCATGGACTCTAAGATCACTCCCAGCCCCTGAACACGCCCTTTTCCCAAATTGTACCCGATAAAAATTTTGAGATATCCGTCTTGCTCAAAACAATGCAAAAGTTAGATAATTATAACTCATGGGTTGAGGAAAACCACCAAAGCCAGCAGGATAAGGGCTATTTGTGATACAAGTTACTCATTTTTCACATACAAGGTATTAAGAAAAGAAGGCATATTAGATCCTGAATAAAAAAAAAACTTAAGACTATTGAGGTGAAACTTTAAGTAAATGTTGAACACAGGGACAGGGATGTTGAACACAATCAAAACAAACAGTACTTTTTGATTGTGAAAAGGCAACATCAGTTACGTCTAAGGAATGACTGAGGCTGTGTTGCCACTAGAATTTTCAAAACCTGTGAAAAAAGTGCACAAAAACCTGTGAAATTCGTCAAAAAACCTGTTACCGTTAAAAATATCATGGCCGTTCCATGTTAAAGCCATCCTTGATAAAGCCGGACTTTCACACGCTTAGACTGAATATCTTGGGTCAAGAGGCAATCCAGAGAACATTTATTGTAAGCTAAAACATTTTCAGGAGGATCAAGAGATTCAACTCTGGCATGAACAGATTCGAAAATCTAAAATTTTGCGCCAGGAATCTAAGATAAAAGAGTATTGTGTCGTAAATTATTATTATTGAAGCTGAATTTTCCACTGGAAAACTTGCATCTGTGATTCCAGGTCCAAGCAAATGGTTTGCCCTTAAAAAGTAGATTATAAGTATTTCAAAGAAATGCTCAGGGCTAGAGATCATGTTATACTTGCTCTTTATGTGGCATAGAGAAAGAAAATTTGCTCTATTCTTTGACGGTGGGCCAGGGGCTTTCAGGTTTGAGATTGAAGCATTTAGGTGATCTGGAAGCGTTTTTTTCTGGGATCCTTAAGTTTTCATCCCTGAAGACAATTCTAGCAGTGATTGGATTTTTAAAATAGGGTTTGAAAAGATGTGAATAATGGCCGTAAGGTTTTTTTTGTTGTTAGTAGTTATACAGTTTATTTGAGCGTATGATGGGCTATTGGCTTATATGATCATTGTGATGTTTTTATATGGCCTAGTGACCGAAAAGATTATCTATCTACCTATCTATGAGAAGTACAACCAAATCGTACTAAGTGACGAAGATTTCAATAACAGATGGCTGTTGTCTTTATCCATACTTTATAGATAAAGTATGGAAAGTTGGAACAATTCGTAGTAAGTGATAAATATCCAAGCCAGAAATTGCTGTAATTTTGTGTGCCACTGGACTATATGAGAGTGTAATATTATCTTCTAACGAAATTACATCTGGCATAGCCAGTGAAGTCAAATTCTCAAGCCCGATATATTTTCAAAATAGGTTCAGTTTGATGCTGATTGTAATGGTCATGTGTTCAATCAATCCCTTTCTTTTGATTTTCCTTTTTCTAAACAGACATATAGGTTTGTTACTATGCAGCTGGAACCTAGTTAAGAGTGAAACTTAGCCCATTGTTGCCAAAAGTTGCATAACATACTTTAAAAAATAAACTGCCGCGAAAAAATATTCGAATTATACTGATTTAGGAACGGTGACTATTCAGATTTAACATAACATTTTCTTTGTCGCAAAAACAAATCTTCCAGATTTCACGAAAAGCCTGAAAAATGCAATGAAGCTCTAGGTTTATGATTAATAGATGTCGTTTCAAAATCACTAAAAATAATCCGAAAATGTTAGCTCAACAAAATTCAACTTTTAGCAGAACATTCGGTCATATTAGGAATATTTAGCAGAAAAACCTGTGACTGTCTTCCATTCGGCGGCAAACACCTGTGAACCTGTGACTGTAAAAAAAAACCCTGTGAAGTTTCACAGGAAACCTGTGACCGTGGCAACGTAACTGAGGGCAATATACGTTGAAACTTTCAAGGAATGTTGAGGGGATGCTAAAAGATCGGAGGTCAACCAGCCTCCCTCTACTTGCCCTGTTTAGTTGATTCTTCTCCTCTACAATTATAAAATTTTTAGTTTTTATTTTATTTAAACTAGTCAAGAGATCTAGTTGCTATGCCTCCTTGCAATCTAAGAGGCATAGCGATTAGATCCTCTGCAATGTATACTAAATCATTAGACACATATCATAAGACACAATCATGTCAAGGTTACTAATAGGGTATATGTGCAATATTTTAGGAATGGTTATAGGAGCTCACTTTGTACTTTCAGGACCACTACTGCTACTACTATTGTAGTTGTGATGGCGAATACTTACGATTGTGACTATGACTACTTGAAACTACTTGCATGTTTGACTTCTTGCAACTTTAACCACCTCTATTTTACACCATTACCGTGTCCACTATGTACATCAAAGTTATCAAATGGGTTTACCTGCATTATAAAGGGAGACACTAAGGTAAGAGCTTATTGTTTTCAGGACCACTATTGGTACTTCTGTGACTGCAACTGTGTCTATTTTTGACATCAGCGATCTTGAACCGCAACTATGACTACTTGGAACCAGGTGCTAATGCAACTACTCATGACTGGCTGAGTTAATTTATATTTGCTAGTGTGAGTACTCGGTCTTTCGAATATTTGTAATTCTAACTACAGTTGACTATTAATACTAGCTAACAAGATTACTTGTGACTGTGACTAAAACCATTTAATGGTTGTTACTTTGATAATACTGAGACAATTTGCAATTTTCATAAGTAGTGGCTGTGATTACTTCTTACTATTACTACTTGTGACTTTGTGTACTTTAGACTACGAATACTTACAACTGACACGATTTGTGAGTCTGGCAACAAAAGACTGCAATTGAGGCGACTTTCAGCTTTGAATTTAATTAGGCTGAAACTGTGGCTGCGATAGGGACTCTGACTGTTGAAACTTGCAACTTTTACTATTGCAAATAAAACTAATGAGCTAAAAAAAAATTTAACAATATCCTTTGTATCAAAATGATACAGTGCATCCAGGTTGCCAAAAATTTTTATCTGACTTCGGACTTTTCGGACTTCCTGTACAAATTTCTCTGTGGGATCGGTAGCTAATTGTTCATATGTGTTAGAATCATTTAAAATTTCTCTGATTTTTTTGTCGTAATCATCTGAATCTAATACAACAACAGTATTGCCTTTATCGGCTTTCGTAATAATCCTGGAATGATCTTTTTTTAATGCGTGTAAGACCAAGTGTTCATTTTTACTAAAATTTTTGAAATTTCGATTATCAATAGAAGGCGAATCCAACAAAGTTTCAACAAATTGTGCTCTAACATCATCAATCTCTCCAATATCCGCACGAGAGTCATGAAAAGCACCCTCTGTGTTCGCGATAATTTCACTATGAGGTATTTTCGAAGGGGTTATCGAAAATTTCAATCCTTTCGATAGAACCTGATTTTGCTCTGTTGTAAGGGGCGTGGAGCTGAGATTTATCACAGCAGGACCAGGATACGCATTTGGGACAAAAGGTGGATTATTAGAGAGCTTTTCCAACTTTAAACGGTGTAATTTCTCAGAAAGTCTTTGTCTAGAAATCCTAAAATCATGCGGAAAAGAATTTTCAGCAATAGCCTTAATTTGATGAAAATCAGCATAAGAAAGCGTACATAATATTTCTCGCTCAAGCCTGAAAATATCCTGATTTAACCGGTAGCGCTTGCTTTTGCAGTCACTAATAACATGATTTAAAATACCAAACCCTATACGTTCTGTAAATTGCCGTTCGTTACGTGTGTTTAAGTGGAGTGAAGGTCGCACTGACTTGGGTAAAATACGATTTATTTTACAATTATGAAGAAAATACTGTTGATTAATCAATTTAGGTTTTTTTCTCACAAGAGATATGAATATAGTGACAACATCGGTTGAATGCTCCCCATAAGCATGACGAAGATAATTTCTTAAACCACATTGGCCTGACATCACATAAAGAAACAAAAACGAGCAAAAATGGGTTTTTTATAGTCAAAATGAAGATACTTAAAAAAAGAAGATAATATTTCTATAGTACAAACGCCTCTCTCCTTCAGCGCGAAACGAAAAGATGCATCAATAAAAGCCAAAAATTGAAAGAATTAAAAATAACTACCTAACAACCATACACGTGAGTTATTTGCCAATATCCGCGATCTACACAAAATCCAAAAAAAACATGAACTGCCATCGACGGATACCAGCGAGCAACTGAAAAATGAAAGGATTCAAATCATTCACTCGAAAAAACAAAACGAACCAGCAATTAAATAAGTTGTAAAACTATGTCATTTGATTTCGGATTTTAATTAAGGCATTTCTTGCAGACACCCTTTGAGACCTAAGGGGTTGTTCACGTGTTTGATTAGATGACTGGGAAAGTGGTTCAAGGTTTATTTCAGGGATTACTAACGCATCGGCTTCTCTTTTGAGAAAACCGAAATATGACTCGTTTATTCTTAAATCACCGGAATCTCTGTTTAAAGCTAGACCTAAATGTTGGTATTTATATATTTCAACAGCTTCTCTGTAGTGCTGGACAATACCTTTATCATGCGAAATAAAACTAGCTTGATTAAACAAAATAGTATGGTTTGGTTTTTCAAAAATGGGCTCTGCAAGGGCAGAGTCAAAATTTTCTGGTTTTTTCCGCTTTTTAAGTGTATTATTAATTGAACTAGAATGCTGGGTTAATCTATCTGTCAATCGCTGATTAGTTTTTCCGATATACCAAAGACAACACGAACAAGGAATTCTGTAGACCTCGGAGTTTTCACCTATCAGGACGGGATCTTTACCTTGATGAATTTGGGACCTTATAATTTTTCTGGGTCTATAATAAGTGTAAATGTTATTTTTCCTTAGATTTTTTGAAATGTGGTCTGAAATCCCTTTAATGTATGGGAGACCAAGATAAACTGAATTTTCCCTTTGATTTGTGTTTTTTGTGGAACTATCTGATAATCTTTTAATGCGTTTTGTAATTACAAAATTTATTAAACTAATTGGATAACCATTCCCAAATAAAATATCTCTAAGGTGGTTGATTTCTAAATCCAAGAAACGTGTTGAACAAACTTTCAATGCTCTATCAACTAGAGAAGTGACAACTCCTCTTTTCACAGCAGGAGAATGATTGGAGGAATAACTTAAGTAACGGTCATTATGTGTGGGTTTTCTATATACACTAAACTCGAAACACGAATCATTTCGGTGCACCAGAACATCTAAGAAAGGAAGACGCCTCTCTATCTCTGATTCCTGAGTAAATTTCAGTTTTGAATCCAAGGAATTGAGCAAGTGAACAAAAGAACCCAGAGACTCGTCACCATGCTCCCATAAAAAAAAAATATCATCTTTAAAATGAACCCAAAATTCAGGTTTACAAGTACTTTGCAAAATAGCCCTTTCTTCAAGGTCTTCCATGAAAATATCAGGCTTTATTGGAGAAAGAGGGGCACCCTTTGGAGAGCCCATATTTCTGTCTATAAAAATGCCTCTATAATGGAAGTAAAAAGAAGTTCTGTTACAAAGGGCTGTAAGCGAAAGAAATGTCTGATTCGAAAGAGTAGAATTTTCTGATATAGATGGGTTAGAATTAAGTTTTTGCTCCAAAAACAGTTCGGCCTTTTGAGGATCACAATTGGCATACATTGAATCTGCATCAAAACTGCCAATTCTTGGATTTGGTTTCACCGAAACTTGCTTTACCTTGGAAACAAAATCAGCGGAATTTTTAATATAGGATTTTTGAGCCTGAATTAGTGGGCGAAATATCACTGATAAGAATTTTCCTATTTTTGCTGTAGGAGAATTAAAAGAAGAAACAATGGGTTGAAGTGGATTACCGGGCTTATGAACTTTAGGAAGACCATAAAAGCGAGGGGACGTACATCCGCGTTGGTAAAACCTTTTGTACAACTGAACTGTAACTTCACCTTTTTCTTTTAGATAAGACAGTTCTTTCCGGACTTCTTGTACAAATTTTTCTGTGTGATCAGTAGCTTATTGCTCATATGTGTTAGAATCATTCAAAATTTCTCTGATTTTTTGTCGTAATCATCTGAATCTAATACAACAACAGTATTGCCTTTATCAGCTTTTGTAATAATCCTGGAATGATCTTTTTTTAATGCGTGTAAGACCAAGTGTTCATTTTTACTAAAATTTTTTTAATTTGGATTATTAACAGAAGGTGAATCCAACAAAGTTTCAACAAATTATGCTCTAACCTCAGCAATCTCACCAAGATCCGCACGAGAGTCATGAAATGCCCCCTCTGTGTTCGCGATAATTTCACTATAAGGTATTTACAAAGGGGTTATCGAAAATTTAAATCCTTTTGAGAGAACCTGATTTTGCTCTGTTGTAGGGGGCGTGGAGCTGAGATTTATCACAGCAGGACCAGGATACGCATTTGGGACAAAAGGTGGATTAATAGACAGTTTTTCCAACTTTAAACGGTGTAATTTCTCAGAAAGTCTTTGTCTAGAAATCCTAAAATCATGCTGAAAAGAATTCTCAGCAATATCCTTAATTTGATGAAAATCAGCATAAGAAAGCGTACATAATATTTCTCGCTCAAGCCTGAAAATATCCTGATTTAACCGGTAGCGCTTGCTTTTGCAGTCACTAATAACATGATTTAAAATACCAAACCCTATACGTTCTGTAAATTGCCGTTCGTTACGTGTGTTTAAGTGAAGTGAAGGTCGCATTGACTTGGGTAAAATACGGTTCATTTTATAATTATGAAGAAAATACTGTTGGTTAATCAAATTAGCTTTTTTTCTCACAAGAGATATGAATATAGTGACAACATTGGTTGAATGCTCCCCATAAGCATGACGAAGATAATTTCTTAAACCACATTGGCCTGACATCACATAAAGAAAGAAAAACGAGCAAAAATGAGGTTTTTATAGGCCAAATGAAAATACTTAAAAAACAAAGCTAATATTTCGAGATGAAAAACGCCTCTCTCCTTCAACGCTAAACGAAAAGATGTATCGATAAAAGCCAAAAATTGAAAGAATTAAAACTAACTACCTAACAACCATAAAAGCGAGTTATTTGACAATATCCGCGATTTGCACAAAATCCAAAAAAAACATGAACTGCCATCGACGGATACTAGCGAACAACTGACAAATGAAAGGAATCAATTCATTCGCTCGAAAAACCAAAACGAACCAGCAATTAAATAAGTTGGAAAACTATGTCATTTGATTTCGGATTTTAATTAAGGCATTTCTTGCAGACACCCTTTGAGACCTAAGGGGTTGTTCACGTGTTTGATTAGATAACTGGGAAAGTGGTTCAAGGTTTATTTCAGGGATTACTAACGCATCGGCTTCTCTTTTGAGAAAACCGAAATATGACTCGTTTATTCTTAAATCACCGGAATCTCTGTTTAAAGCTAGACCTAAATGTTGGTATTTATAAATTTCAACAGCTTCTCTGTAGTGCTGGACAATACCTTTATCATGCGAAATAAAACTAGCTTGATTAAACAAAATAGTATGGTCTGGTTTTTCAAAAATGTGCTCTGCAAGGGCAGAGTCAAAATTTTCTGGTTTTTTCCGCTTTTTAAGTGTATTATTAATTGAACTAGAATGCTGGGTTAATCTATCTGTTAGTCGCTGATTAGTTCTTCCGATATACCAAAGACCACACGAACAAGAAATACCTTGATAAATTTGGGACCTGATAGTTTTTCTGGGTCTATAATAAGTGTAAATGTTATTTTTCCTTAGATTTTTTGAAATGTGGTCTGAAATCCCTTTAATGTATGGGAGACCAAGATAAACTGAATTTTCCCCTTGATTTGTGTTTTTTGTGGAACTATCTGATAATCTTTTAATGCGTTTTGTAATTACAGAATTTATTAAACTAATTGGATAACCATTCCCAAATAAAATATCTCTAAGGTGGTTGATTTCTAAATCCAAGAAACGTGTTGAACAAACTTTCAATGCTCTATCAACTAGAGAAGTGACAACTCCTCTTTTCACAGCAGGAGAATGATTGGAGGAATAACTTAAGTAACGGTCATTATGTGTGGTTTTTCTATATACACTAAACTCGAAACACGAATCATTTCGGTGCACCAGAACATCTAAGAAAGGAAGACGCCTCTCTATCTCTGATTCCTGAGTAAATTTAAGTTTTGGATCAAAGGAATTGAGCAAGGGAAGAAAAGAACCCAGAGACTTGTCACCATGCTCCCATTAATAAAAAATGTTATCTTTAAAATGAATCCAAAATTTAGGTTTACAAGTACTTTTCAAAATATCCCTTTCTTCAAGATCATCCATGAAAATATCAGCCTGTAACGGAGGCAGGAGGGCACCCATGGAGAGCCCATATTTCTGTCTATAAAAATGCCTCTATAATGGAAGTAAAAAGAAGTTCTTTTACAAAGGGCTGTAAGCGACAGAAATGCCTGATTCGAAAGAGTAGATTTTTCCGATATAGATGGGTTAGAATTAAGTTTTTGCTCCAAAATCAGTTCGGCCTTTTGAGGATCACAATTGGTATACATTGAATCTGCATCAAAACTGCCAATTCTTGGATTTGGTTTAACCGAAACTTGCTTTACCTTGGAAACAAAATCAGCGGAATTTTTAATGTAGGATTTTTGAGCCTGAATTAGTGGGCGAAATATCACTGATAAGAATTTTCCTATTTTTGCTGTAGGAGAATTAAAAGAAGAAACAATGGGTCGAAGTGGATTACCGGGCTTATGAACTTTAGGAAGACCATAAAAGCGAGGGGACGTGCAACCGCGTGGGTAAAACCTTTTGTACAATTGATCTGTGATTTCACCTTTTCCTTTTAGATAAGAAAGCTCTTTTTGGACTTCCTGAACAAATTTTTCTGTGGGTTCGGTAGCTAATTGTTCATATATGTTAGAATCAATTAAAAATTTTCTGACTTTTTTGTCGTAATCACCTGAATCTAATACAACAACAGTATTGCCTTTATCGGCTTTCGTAATAATCCTGGAATGATCTTTATTTAATGCGTGTAAGACCAAGTGTTCATTTTTACTAAAATTTTTTAAATTTCGATTATTAATAGAAGGCGAATCCAACAAAGTTTCAACAAATTGTGCTCTATCCTCAGCAATCTCTCCAATATCCGCACGAGAGTCATGAAAAGCACCCTCTGTGTTCGCGATAATTTCACTATGAGGTATTTTCGAAGGGGTTATCGAAAATTTCAATCCTTTCGATAGAACCTGATTTTGCTTTGTTGTAAGGGGCGTGGAGCTGAGATTTATCACAGCAGGACCAGGAAACGCATTTGGGACAAAAGGTGGATTATTAGAGAGTTTTTCCAACTTTAAACGGTGTAATTTCTCAGAAAGTCTTTGTCTAGAAATCCTAAAATCCTGCTGAAAAGAATTTTCAGCAATAGCCTTAATTTGATGAAAATCAGCATAAGAAAGCGTCTCACTCAAGCCTGAAAATATCCTGATTTAACCGGTAGCGCTTGCTTTTGCAGTCACTAATAACATGATTTAAAATACCAAACCCTATACGTTCTGTAAATTGCCGTTCGTTACGTGTGTTTAAGTGAAGTGAAGGTCGCACTGACTTGGGTAAAATACGGTTCATTTTATAATTATGAAGAAAATACTGTGGGTTAATCAAATTAGCTTTTTTTCTCACAAGAGATATGAATGTAGTGACAACATCGGTTGAATGCTCCCCATAAGCATGACGAAGATAATTTATTAAACCACAATGGCCTGACATCACATAAAGAAAGTAAAACGAGCAAAAATGGGGTTTTATAGGCCAAATGAATATACTGAAAAAACAAAGCGAATATTTCGAGAGGACAAACGCCTCTCTTCTTCAGCGCGAAACGAAACGATGTATCAATAAAAGCCAAAAATTAAAAGAATTAAAACCAACTACCTAACAACCATAAAAGCGAATCCTTATTAATAAGTCTATACTGGTTTGCAAAGAAATCCTTATGATAATGAAACCCTTCTTGGCGACAAAATTTGATATGGCTAAGTCAAATTTGAAATTTGTCTGTTTGAGCGAGATTTGTTAGTCGGTTTGTCACATTCCTTTTCCAATATTCCTGAAAATAATAAACCAAAAACATCCACTCATTAAGAGTTAAAAAAATGATACTTGTAATTTCTTATTTTTTTGGTTTATAACAAGGAGTTAAAAAAGGATACAAACTAGTAATTGTTAAGCCACATTTCGAATTTTTTTCTTTCTTGGGCTGATAACCACCAACACAAATTTTTCCCGCATTTATTCCATAGTTCCTTGAACAATGTTGTCGCATCCAGTACACTTGTTTTTTTTTAGTTCTAGTATTACATGAGCGATTCTATTTATCAAGAAATTTGGAAATTTTTAATTTACAAATCTTGAGAGATACAGGACGCTTTACGGCTTTGCAAACTACATAATAAGAAATATCTCCCTTTGCTTACTTTCGAATATTATTGTTGAAAGACTGCTTATATAAATAAATGTCTTCTTCAAACCTTTTACTTTTTATAAATATTAGCTTTGGGCTAAACTAGATTTTTTTGCAATAGAATAAACTTCATTTCTCATATATCCGACAAGACTTGACATTTTTTTTGTTACTGGGGGCACATTTTTGTGATAATGTTTGTCCCCTGAAGGTACGCAGTTCATAAAGAAACGGGATTGTTCTGCTGATTATAAAAACAATTTAAATAAATTGGCCACTCACGTGGAAAGCTATAAAACGCTGATTTAAAGGTTTGGCCGTTTTCAATTTTTCCTCAGATTTCTCCTTAGGAGTTTTTTTTTAATATTTAAACTTGCCGTCAAGGGGGATGCAACTTCAACAGATAAACAGAGCTAAAAATTGTCAATTTGTTAATCTTGTTAATATAATCAACTGATTGTAGAATCTCTTACGTTCAACTAATTTATAGTAATTTTTCGCGTACAAGGTGGCAAGAGGATCATCGTTTATATAATATTCTTAAGCTAATCATTACATAGCTAATAAAGTTTATTTTAAATAAGAACAAGAAAAACGCTTCCTTGAGATTTTGAAGTTCTTTACCACAAACACCTTGGAAATTAGCAGCAATCTCAATCAAATAAAGAAAAATTGGCTGTCTTTTCCTTACAGTCCGTTTTGACTTATCATTATTATTATTGACGTTTTTTATGTTTTCATCAAATTCAAAGAATATGGTATATGCTGTCCCATTTATAGTTTGTTAGAACGGAGATATGACAAAAAGTCCTGCAACTTTTTTTCTTAGTGTTTTTTTGTTTCAGTGCCACTATCAAACTTGCATCAATACTAGGGTGGCCCTACGCGTGGTCACATCATTTTCGTAAATAACTGGCTCCTAAAAAAATGGTCAAATGATGGAAGACTGAACATACTTACTTTTGTAAAATTCTTCAAATATGGGGTATGGTCTATCAAATAGCCAGGGATAAAAATCAAGGGCCACAATGCCTTTTTCATAAATCGGACAATGTGGATTGCAATGTACATAGACATAAACGGCTTTACGTAGACGACAGCCTGAAACAAAATCAGAAAAACTACATGAATCAGTTTATAAAGATTACGCAATACCTTATAAAGCTAATAATTTATTTGCTGTATATGTATGATGATTCCAAAACATAAGGAGACATGTTAAGAAAACAATTCTTACTTCATAATATGCAAAATAATCCTAGTTATCATATTTTCCTGGGGGAGAACCTTTATCTTCACTTCTTTCCTTCTTTTTCTTTCTCTTCCTTCCTTTTTTTCTTTTATTCTTATTAAAAAAAAAATAAAAAAAAACTACGAAACAACGAAAACTACGAACGGCCATGATGAACAGCATCTATAAAAAAAATTATAAGATGGCATATTATTCAGCACAAATTTGAAAACCGACAAAACGTTTATCACAATCGTGGATTTTGCATAATTTTCTTTGCAAAGTTGGAAAAACAAGTAAAGATAAAGGTTCTCCCCCTCGAAAATATGATAACTAGGATTATTTTGCATATCATGAAGTAAGAATTGTTTTCTTAACATGTCTCCTTATGTATCGGAATGGTCATGCACTTACACCATTTATTTGCTTTACATAAACATGTGATACAAACCTAAAAACATATCTATGTATATATGTATATATATATATATATATATATATATATATATATATATATATATATATATATATATATATATATATATATATATATATATATATATATATATATATATATATATATATATATATATATATATATATATATATATATATATATATTATGTGTGTATGTATATATATATATACATATACATAAAATATGATGGACTATTGAGAAGAGTTGGGTTTTTCTTAAACATAAAGAAGTCAGTTGTATTATTACCAAACAGTTCGTGGTAAGAAACGACACGGCTCAAGGGACCAAAAATCTAAAAACGGTATTTCGATGTCAATAGATACACAAAAATAATTGGCTTGTTATGCTGATTCAAAACTTAGAACATTCAGTAAGTATAATGCTACCCATCAAAAGCTACGAACCTAAGAAAATTTGCCTGATTTTTGAAAAACGGGGTAACAACCCCAAATAATCAAGTAATCTTAATGAAAATCTTGACATTAGATTCAACGTATCAGAGAACTCTACTGCAGAGGTTTCAAGCTCCCCTTTGCAAACATGTTAAATTTTTGTATTTTTTGCCGGAAGAAAGATCGCAGATTTGTGTTTTTTTTTTGTCCCTACGTGTAATCGTATCGAACCAATGGTCCTGGAATATCGGAAGAGGGCTCATTCAAACTAAAATTAAAAGTTCTAGTGCCTTTTATAACTGACAAAAAATAATGGAGGGCAGTTAACTCCCCTCTCACACCCCTTTTCCCCCTAAGTCATCTGATAAAATTTTAAGCCAGCAATTTTGTCAACATAATTTAGAAGTCAAACAAATATGCCTTCGGAGATGACATGACCCCCCAAAAGCTCTTGGGGAGAGGGCTATAGGTTGTAAAATTGTATATAAATATTTTTAGTTTTGCAACAAATACTATATTATAAATTTTATTTGTTTTTGGGCTGTATACAGACTCTATAGCTTAGTGCATTCGACTGCAGGTCAAGAGATCACCGGTTCAAACTCGGATGTCCCATAATTTTAATAATAATAATAATAAATTATTTATGCCCGCTCATACAAAAAAAGAAGGAAAAGGAGAAAAGAAAAACAAAAAACACTTCAACACCAAAGAATAAACTCAAACAACAACTTCTTCATTCGCACTCGTAGATAAGGTGTAGGGGCAGAAATTCACACAAAATTTCCATGATCCTTTTTTCGGCATTTCTATCGGAGGATGGTATAATGTCAATCCGGCCAAACATATTTTGGGAGCTCCGGATGAATCTGTTTCGTTCACGGAGTGGATATCTAAGTAAGAACTTTAAAAACTTGTAATAGATTGAGCGGAGTTATAGTCTATCACTTTGGGTGAACCAATCCAACAATGGCAATACATAGAGCAGGTGAGGGAGAGCAACTGCTGCATAAAGCTTTGCAAGAATCTTCCTGTTCAGGCTAAACTTCAAAGAGACAAGTTTCCCGTAACTTGATTGAATACTTTTAGATATTTTATCTATTATCAATAAACGTGAACTTCTCATATCTTGACCATACGTTATTCCCAGATACTTCATAGAGTTTCCCGGAAAATTTTTCGTTCGTCCCACCTTTACATATGTATTTTCACTGTATAGTTGCTTTCTTGCCGAAGAAGTAAATTCCAGAAACTCAGTCTTAAGTGCGTTAACTCGTAAACCAATACTTTCATATCCAGTAATCAGGCGGTCAATGTTCTCTAGCAGAGAAACAAGATTGCAACTTAGCATTAGCAGGTCATCCGCGTACGAAAGCAGGCTAAGGTCGCAAAGATCGATGCTAAACCCTCTGGCAATATTTTTTGTTATTCCAGATGTCAGGGTATTAAACAGGATAGGGCTTTAAACAGATCCTTGTCGAAGACCTCCGAAGAGTCTGATCGTTCTACTCGGAAGACCCCCGGCCAGTTTAACTCTCATAAAACTCCTCGAATACCAATACGACAGAAGTGCTACAACATGTGCACTAACCCCTCATTCAAGTAATTTTAGAAGTACCTGGGACTGCACAACCGAGTCGAAGGCAGCCGAAATATCTACACTGCACATGAAGAGGGAAGACCCCAGTCTATGGGCTTTATCGATGGCTTTCTTTAACAATCCATGCACAAACGCGCAGCTCAGATTTCGGCGGAACCCGAACTGTCGGTAATATAGTTTACACTTTCCCGAAACTTCTGGAAGTAGAAGTAGCTCCAGGACTTTACTTAGAACACTAGACACGGTAATTGGTCTGTATCCTGTGCACATGTATGGTTTTTTTCCTTTTTTGAGGATATTTGACAGTACTCCGGCGCAAAATGAATCGGGGACCATCCCAGTATCGAAACACATCTGGAGCAGGAGAGAGACGTGTTCAAACAATAGGTCTTTACCGTGCCGTAGGTTATCCGGACATATCCCGCCAAGACCAGATGCTTTTCCGCGTTTTAACTTACTCACTATTTTCACTACAGCCGATTTCGATATGACAAAGATATTTCGCACTTTTAATAGGGTTTTGAGTTTTTCATCTAAACATTTTTCACAATCCTGCTCCAGGCTGGGGTCTTTTGAACCGAACACTGCAGAGTAATGCTTCAGCCATTCATCCTCCGGAATATCAGAGGAGCACGTTTTAGCACTAGTTTGAGATCTTTTGAAGAGCTTCCACATAACATTCGGATCTTTTGCCGCCTGTTCAGAAACTTCATCAGCTTCTCTCATAACTAACCAACAGTATGGTTTTCGTCCCACTTTTTCTACCTCGTATGCACTTTCAGATGCAACAGAGTTTGTGCGTGTTAATCTGGACAAGGGCTTGTGTGTTTTGGGTCTATTTCTTGACTTTTCAAAGGCCTTTGATATGGTTGACCACTCTGTTCTTTTGTCTAAACTATCTTCATTTGGAGTACATGGAGTCCCACTAGAATGGTTAAGGTCTTATCTGTCGGGAAGGTCTCAGTATGTTTCAGTTAATGGTAATTCTTACACTACTTTGCCTATATTGAAGGGTGTCCGACAGGGCTCTGTGCTTGGACCACTTTTGTTTTTAATTTATATGAATGATCTTGTTGATGGTCTTCATCCCCTTGTGCACCCTATTCTTTTTGCTGATGACAGTAACTTTTTCGTTGCTGCAGTGGACTTGCCATCTGCCACTTCCCTAGCTCAAGGTCTTCTTGATAAAGTAAAAGATTGGGGCTGGTCAAATGGTATGACTCTCAACAGCCAGAAAACAAAAAAGTGCCATTCTACACTTCAGAACCCCTTATCGTATGAGAGACGTAAGGGAGCCAATCATCCTGACTTATGGGAATGCTGTTATACCGCAAGCTGCTATGATGAAATTTCTTGGTGCGTATCTTGACTGTTTGCTCTCTTTTAAGCCTCGTATAACTCACATCCGTTCCCTCATCTTCCGCCAGTCTTCAATGTTGCACCGGGTTAACTCATTTCTTCCCCCAGATGTTATGCTTTCTCTTTATTATGCTTGTATTTTTCCTTACCTATCTTATTGCTGCTCTGTCTGGGGTAATACTAATAAATCTATTCTCTACTCATTTCAAAGAGCCCAAAATAGGGCAGTGAAGGCTACTTTTCTTCTCCCTCGGCTTTATCCTTACTCTGATCTTTATAATGATACTCCAATAGCTCCACTGGATCGTATTGTGGGTAAAAGTAATCTTTATTTAGCGCATTCTGCTTTTTTTTTTTTTTTTTATATTAAAAATTTTTATTATGACGAGAATATCACAGAATTGGCTTCCTCAATAAAAAAAACATCCATTTAAAATTTGAGTTTATATGTTCCTCCAATCCGTTCCACTTCTAGGGTATAGGTATTCGAACGGGTCATCATCCTCTGCAGGACGCCAAATCGCTGGCTTTGACAAAAGCCATATCAAAATACATAAAAGTATGATCAATTCATACATTTTGGGCTTCTGGGGAATTTTTGGGAAAAATGTTGTTTTTGAGACTTCTCTTCATTATTTACCACAATGCATTAATTTTCGAAAAGTTTCTAACATCCTTCAAACGTGACTACATATTAAACCTACCCTATGATAGTAGTTACAAAAAGTCAACTAAAGAATTATCAGAGTTCAAGGGTAAAAACGGTAGGAGTAGCTGTGAATACGGAGGCTCAAACCTCAAACATTCTTTGAGGCCACACTCCCATAATTCCATCATACCATAAAAAAAATCCTACCTAAGTATAACTTGGTTTTTGTTTTTCACCATGGAGATTGTGAGTTTTTTTTCCATGCTTCCCATCCTTTCCACACCAACAATGGCACCTTAACTCCCATTCTCTCATGTCATGCCACTATATAATGATGTAATCAAAATAATATTTATAAAAAGCCTATAGAAATGAAAATTATCTTTCAAGTCAGTCCAGCTCATTATTTGGTACTATGGTTTTTCCTTCTGAAGAGTCAAAAATTGACAGGATTGCACAGCCTAAATTAGGAGTTAGTAAGGATTAGGGGGTTGACATCTGTTTAGCTCAACATAGTGAAGTCTATCCAATAGAATTTTTGATAGGTAAATTTGCTCTTTTAAGGTAAAAGTAACAAAACTAAAATTTTGACAAGAATTGTTTACTGAACATATTTCCCTTGCAATAGCAAATTATCAGTTTATACTGAGCAGTTCCCATAAATGATCTTCAAACAAAGCAAACACAGGCATCAAGTGGTAGGCCTATGTTTACCACTTTACAATTGGTATTTGAAGGTCATTTATGTAAACTACTAAGCTTTTGGTGACATACTGCTGATAGTGCATCAATGGTAACTTGAAATGAATGGAAAACTTCAAAGCAAAGGCAGTGTCTATTACTTTATTTGCAAAGTGGGACAGTGGGTTTTTAAGAATCAGAAACTGCAAGACCAACTATTACCTATTTTCTTTTATTATTATGATATTTTTTTTCCTAGGAGAGAAAACCATGAAGAAAAACAGCAAAGAGAGATCTTTAGCTTTGTTGCAGTTAGGTGTAAGAATAGAGTAATAACATACATTGACTTGAGCTTTGCTCCTCAGAAGTCTTTGGCAGTGAATGATCTTCTGAAGTGGAGGTGGACACATCAATACTGACTTTACAATTGAATTCTATATGTGGAACTATAACTATAAACTAGAGCTGTGTGTTGCTGTCTGTCCACTGTTGCTGTCTAAGCCTAAATAAGAAACCCCTGTAAGTTGAGAATAACAGGAAAAAAAAAATGCTAGTGTAGGTACACCACAACATAAAATAAATATAAGAAGATTGGAAAATTACCCATTTACCCGTGCCCCAGCCAGTTAAACATTTGCCTGTCAATTACTTGGAATTTCTCTGTCTTGGCCTTTCTTTGTCCACAATTAGCCATTAATTGATGCAACCTATGCAACCTACTGCAAAATACTTGACAACTGCAATTCAAAATCACTGGTAGAGGTGCATATTAGTTCCCCCTGAAAAAATTACTTATTTCTTACTGTATATTATTCAGTCAATTGGACTGCAAAGTTGCATTGATACTGTTCAGGGTAAAGGTGCAGTGTAGCTCCCCCTGATAAAAACAGCTTATTTCTAATGGTATATTATTCAGTCAATTGGGTTATAAAGTGGCACAGATACTGTCCATTAGAAGCAGAATGCAAACAACACACTTCTTCCTGTATATTGTAGTCCTATTTGTAGGGCCTCTACACCCTATACTACTGGGGGAGCTACACCGCACCTTTACCCTATTCAGTAGAAGCAGGACTTAAACAAATCACTTCTTAATGTATAGCCTTGCTTTATTGGTAGGGCCTCTGCACTCTACACTACAGGGGGAACTATTCTGCACCTTTATCGAAAGATGTTATGGATGCACTGAGACACAAGTAGAAAATGAATCTGGGGTTAGGCAAATGAAACTCACCCAAAGTTCTGTGTATTTCCTCGTAAAATTTCCAATCTGTAATGTCTCGACTTCCCCTTCCAGAGTCACTTTTTCTGGGCTTTATTTTATTATAGTAGTCCCTCAAATACTGCAGCCTGATTTTAAACAGGATTCCTTTTTGGAAACAAAGGATTTCGACTTGATAACTCCTCTGCAAGGGTAATCAGTTTGAACTTCAGGTTCTATTTTCTGTAGGTCATCAAATTTGTCCTTTCAAATATCAATTACTGAGAAAGTCTTTTCATTTGACCATTTAGGAGAGTTTTTAGAAGCTTCTTTGTCTTTTTTGGTGAATCCTATGGCTTCTTTTTCAAATTTAGTGCTTACTAGAAATGCCAGAAAATAGAACCAACCATCTTCACTATCTATTTTCTGGCATGCCGGCCCATTTATTGGTGTCTTTTTGTGCCATACCCAGAAACGGAAAACTGGGACGGCAGTAGCGATCTATATTACCCATTTTCTAGTTTTCCGGCCCAGTTTTCCAGAAAATGCCGAATGTAGACGCGGCTTATTGTATTAAGAATTGAATTGGTTTGTTGAAATTCTGTTAGCGATTAAACATTTGTATCATCACCCCTCCCCCTTGGCGATCATTATTTATACCCTCTCCCCCGTCTATTTCTTCACTACCTAAACCCCCTACGCTTTGTTTGTCATCATTATCTTAACCCCTTTCACAGCAATGCTCAACAAAATAATTGTGGTATGGATTGAAAGCTTTCCTTTTACTTTACAGGGCTTCTATTTCGTTTTAGCGATGCAAATTCAGAAAATCCAATATTTTTTCATGTTCAATTGGAATTGATTTAATCATGGCTTCATTCATTAAATCTAAGGGGGAAGGATTCTCATTTAATTGACGAATAAAATTGTCCAAAATTTGCCCAGTATTCGGGCTCAACCAAGGTAAATCACCCTCTGAAGTAACTGCATTGCATTGTTCAACTATACTATTGTTTATATCCAAAGAATTACTATTAACATTGAAATATTCTCCCAATAAATTATCTGTCCATTCCGTGTTGTTAATTATGGTAGCATATGTACCATCCAAATTATCACTACCTTCATAACACCCCTGTAAAAATTTACCATATTCTTCATCGTAATGTGAAGACGTTTCAACATTGTCATGAAATTGTTCGAGTGCATCAATATGAATCATTTCATCAATTTGACTTGTTTCTTCAGATTGGGGGGGGGTGAGGGTAGTGATGAAACCGGTGTAGCCTATAAAGAAAATAACCACTTAATTTCAACATGTATAAATCACCCTATTTTTTAAGAAGGTCGAAAATTGGATTAATAGCGACTATATTTTCTAATCATTTAAACATCAGTTGAAAACATCAGTTGATCAGTACTTTCTGTTGAAAAGTTCTTTTTTATTCAATTTCTGATTGTGTTTCAAATCATGCCCAGGCCTCGTTAATTGCATCTGTTATTTCCAAGATTTTCTTTAAAATATGATACATGAAATCGTCAGGTCTCTCTTGTGTCTCTTTGATGTTGCAATATCCATTCAAGCTGTAAATGAGAGTTGACAACGAATATTACGACAATTACAACATCTATTATTCTGGAAATATTTTGAAGCCTTTTATCAAAATATTACATTCTCCGATTGAAACGGTCATAAGACTTTACCTCAACAGGATATTAGAATAATGAAATGTATATTTTCTTTCGGGAGGAAAATCTTCAGTGAAAATTTTAATAAATATTAAACTTGGATTCGCTTTTTGCACCATCATGACAACCCGACCCAATTCGTGTTTTTGTATAACGGTCCGGGTATTCTCTCCTTTCGCAACTTCCCACCGAGTTCCAATGCAGAGAATTACAGAAGGACGTAACTGATTTTACGCTTAAATTTGGACCTTCTTGTTGACGGGAGGGACGCATTCTTCAAAATTATCCTTAAAAAAAACCATTTTTACAACTTTTGGCGGAATTTTATCATTGAAATTAGCTAAAAGTTGCTAACTCATATAACCATTAATGTGGTAATTTATAGACCAAATTTGTTTCCTAACCATTATATTTTCATCCTATTTCATATTAACCGAAGTTGACTTCTTTCGTGTGTTATATAATGCACTAGTAACTTGTTTCCTTCGGAAAAGGCAATATATTATTGAAAGGCATAAAACAACCCATAATATAGCAAAGAATCCCAAAAATATCTTGTAAATCGTGCTTTTAAAACCCGCGCTAATGAAACAGCCAGGAAGTATGGGGAGGGGGGAGGGGTAAATTATCAAATATAGAGCTACGTAGGCTACAGACTCAGCATAATTTTCGAAATGTTATAAGCTCAAGAAACTTGAGTCTATATTTAGATATATATAGACTTGTTAACACAGTTACAGCATATAGGCTTTAAATTGGATAGAAAAAAAATCGTTAACATATACACCACATGTAGGGCTTAAATTTATACCTAAAGGTAGCCTAGTAGAAAAAATGCCATCATATAAAAAATGCTACCCAATTTACAATTAAAATAGACGTACTGTAACCCTACCCCCCTCTAATGTTTAAATACATACCCTGAATTTTAATAGAGTGGAGGGGTGGGGGGCTAAAATTCATTTCCCACAAAAAATGATTTTATTTGGAAAAACCAAAGAAAATTTACTAAACAGAACTCACGTTATAAATTTGCGAGGGAGGCATCCTTAACTATTATATTTTCATCCTATTTCATATTAACCGAACTTGAGTTCTTTCGTGTGTCATATAATGCAAAAGTATCTTGTTTCCTTCGTAAAAGATAATATAAGAGAAAGGCATAAAAAAACGCATAATACACAATAAAACCATGAAAATATCTCAGACAGCTGGAATTAAACATTCGCGAAGATGAAACAAACATTACGAAGGGGGTGTGGGGGGAGGGGGTACATGTCAAAATTTAGATAGGTATCTAGGCTACCGACTCATAGAATATAATCTGAACTGGTACAAGCTCAAGAACCAGAGGGTATATAGACATATAGACTTGATAACACAGTTCCAGCATATAGGCTTAAAATTAGATAGAAAAAAGATCGTTAACATACACACATCATGTAGGGCTAAAATTTATACCAAAAGCTAACCTGGTAGAAAATATTTGCTATCAGATAATAAATGCTAGCCGGTTTTACGCTTAACATAGACTTCATGCAACCCTATCTCCCTCTAATGTGTAAATATATACCCTGAATTTGAATATACTGGAGAGGTGGGGGGCTAAAATTCATTTCAGATAAAAAAATGATTTTATTTGAAAAAAAACAAAGAAAATTTACTAAACAGAACTCACATTATAAATTTGCTTAGCTAAAACTTCTAAATCCATTGTATTCGAGGTTTGTTCCATGATGTTTTGAAAGAGAATATTACTTTAACCTCAAACCGTGATCATTATAAACAAAGTCTCAAGGTGGAATTTTGATGTAAGAGAAATTACGTAAATTCAAAAGAAATCCTTGTATGTACACGAATTGCAGCCCTCTGATTGGCTGTCATCTTGTTCGTACCGTTAGTAGGTCAATGATCTTGTCATGCTCGTATGCACTGAACATGTTGCGTCACCCCCGTTAGTATTTTATGCCCATATGTGGACTCCCTTCAGGGCTGGTACCCCTTCTTCTACCAATAAGTACCAAAAGTCATACGTTATGGTTGAAAAACTATCTAATTAAGGTTTTTTTGCCCCCTCCCCCTCTTCTTCAACAATTACGTTCTAATTTAATACAAACGCGCGCTGTCACCGAGCGGATTAGAAATTATTAACGGAGCCAACGAGGTTCGTCTCGTTGAGTTTGCTTAATTAAGATTGCAAATGAAATATGGACAGATTTCACGACAAGTGCCTTAGATCAGGTTTTTCTACATAGTGCATTATTTACATGTCAATCTCGAAAGAGTCTATTACCCACAATCATAGAAATGATTTACTAAATTATTATAATAATAGTTTCAGAATATCTACCCCATCTTGTCTCGTAATTGTAAAACTATTGCTTTAACGATAGTTTTTTAAAAAAGGGAGGAAAGAAAAATATTTAGTTCCTTTAAATTCCTTTAAAAAACATGCGTGTTGCATACAAGAATCCACAATCAAAGGCGGGTTTTCGTATGCAAAGCTTGTGACTGCTAGAGGCCTCCTGTATCTGATTTGGCCAAGTCGTGAAGAGGCGCGCTGATCCCCGAGGTGTAAGTTAATTACTTCCTGACAAGTTAAACAGAAAATGCACTAGATCGGGTTTTGCTATGTAATGTATTATTTTTTAACTTTGCTACATGGATGCCATCTCTGATTAATCAAGGCACGAAAGTTAAACGATAAGCAACTTGTTTAAAAAAGGAATTTGCAAAGCGAAATTGTAAGTGCTTTATAAACCTGAATAAAAATATGGGGTTATTTGAATTTTCATTTAAGTAGAATGAGAATAGGTTTTTGTTTTTTGTACGCTCACCGGCTCTTCCCGCCCACCGTCATAATTACACAAAACTATCCTATAAGAGCACTTACGTCGGAAATTACAGGTAACTCATCAGAAATGCCACCTCTATCTGAGAGGGGCGCATATCAGATTACACTATACCTCACCATGTTAAAAGATCTTATTAGGTTCTTGTTAGGGATGTCACATCCGGCATCGAGCTTCGGTCGCTCTTGGTCGAGACTATGTGCATCAATCTCCTGAGATAAAAATTAATTTTCAGTTTTTTCCTCCTATAACTTATATGCATATATGCTTAAACTCATAAAAAAAGAAAAAAATGGTAGCGCCCCCACACCCTCCAAAACCAAAGCTCACTCCAATACATTAACGATATTGTTTATATTTAAAGGAGTCGCATTGTTCAATTTTAGTCTTAAAAACGAGATATTTCCGTAAAGTACTTAAGAAGCATTTTAAGCCAAATAGCCTATATCAGCACGGGTGTCATAAAACATATTTTAAATATAATAAAAAAACAGACAACTTTGACTATTATGCCCCGTTTGATATTAATCCAGAATAATCCTAAACCCCACTCCCCAAAAACCAAAGCTCTTCCCAGCACATAAAATAACACTATTTTGATTATTAGGTCCGTTTGATATTTTTTCAGAATATAAATGGGGTACACTGTCCCCCCACACCCCCGCAAAACCGATGTTCATCCCTATACATTAAATATATTGTTTATATTTAAAGGTGACATATTGTTCAATTTTAGTCTTAAAAATTAGATATTTCTGTATTGTACATAAAAATCATTTGAAGCCAAATAGCCTTTATCTGAACGGGTGTCATAAAACATGTGAATTTGCGTTTGATAAATGCATTAGTTCATTGAAAGCCAGACGACAGGCAATTTAGTCTTAAATATGAGATATTCCTACAAGCGTTCTGATAAATACCTTTATACCTGACTAGCTGTCACATACACATGAATTTGCATTTGATAATTGCAATAGTTCCCTGAAACCCAGATGAAAGATACCTAATAGGTAACTATTGGAAAAAAGTTTGTGTGTGTTTGTCGTCTCTTTGTCTGTGTGTCAATCTCTGTGTGAATAGACTTCAAAGTGCTTTAAGTGCAATAGTGAAGCATATCGAAGATAATAAGCTGTATCGCTAATTGTACATGTGTAATATTATTGTTGTAATTACACAATAAAATTGTTTTGAAATCGAAAATGTCTCTTTCTAGGCCAATCAGGGGATGTTTCTAAATGTATTGATCCGCTAACGGGACAGAATCGCGTGTCTCTTTCTAGGTCAATCAGGGAGTTACGTAAGGTTTCCCTTACTTTGCCTACTACCACATGCTTAGATAATATACACTCTAGAATAGAGGAGAGGAATCTAGAGGAAATGAGGAGAAAAATCATACATGATATGGAGAGAAATTTATACAGATTGCAAGCAAGCTCGGATAAAACAAGGTGTAATGGGGGGGGGGGGGGTTAATGATATGGCGAGTTTTCAAGGAAGGGGAAGTTTTCGATAAAAGGGGTTTTGTTCTTCTGCTTCAAGTTATTTCTTTGCATATGAATTCCTCATTTAATTATTTTTATGGATAATTTTCAGTTGAACTCTTGGTTGATGGTCCGCGAGTGGCATACCTAAGTGGAGGCGGAACTTTGTGTGTAGGGAGCTTAAATTAACTGTACAAATAGTCAGCTCGCATTAACGACCATACTGAGTCGAAATCAGATTGAATGGATTCAGGTTCCCTTGAGAGCGAGTGGAGCCACAAGGACAAGCTATTTCGAGAAATACTAGCATAAAGAGAATAAAATAAGGAAGTGATGCATTTATTTACTCACATAACTGGAACAGAGCTTCGGTATATCAAAACACTTGTAGTAAATGACACTAAGTTAAAACTGCTCACTGGTAATAGAAATAACGTTCAGTACTATTGTCTATTAAATTCACATAAGATAAAAGGTTGAAAATGGGTCTACAATAAAACTAGCCTGAATCTCAAGTAAGACTCCCATAAGATTCATACAAGATTGACATTAGGCTGGAAAAAGACTCGAAATAGACTAACTCCAATTGCTAAGTTCGAGAATACTATACTCCGAGATTTTAGCCGACTGTTACATTCGGGCGTTACTAAAGAGCGCATTATACTGATCCTATTGGTCCTCTATTACTATTGGACAGTGCTGTACCAATCAGCTATTTGATTTTAACTAACTTTTGATACGATTTATTACTCTTTAAAGCTTCACTTTGGAATTTTTCTTAGCTGAATAGAGTTTTTACCCTATAATTAGAGCAAGCTACTTAGTCTTACATTGTATTACAAGAAAATATTTTTAAAGCTTTACCTTGTAATTACAGCGGAATATTTAGTTTTACTTTTGTATCTTGAGAAAATGCTTTTAAGGTTTTTACCTTGTAATTACAGCGGAACATTTAGTTTTACTTTTGTATCTTGGGAAAATGTTATTAAGGTTTATACCTTGTAATTATAGCGGATTATTTAGTTCTACTTTTGTATCTTTAGAAAATGCTATTAAGGCTTATGCTTTGTAATTAGAGCGGAACATATATTTATCGCCGTTGCCTTTTTTGTTGTGGGAACGATTCTTTTCATAGTTACGATTGTAATACAATGTTTCGCTACTTTTCAAATTTGACAATTAAGTGTTACTTGAATTCTTTGGGTTTGTCTTCTGGGCAGTTTTATTTTTACTTGGAAAATTTTGGGGTCTTGGAGATTGATTCCATTACATATTATCCTTCCCGTTTTTAACGATGTCCTCATCGTTGTGTTACCCTGCTCTTTCTACTTTTTCACATTTGATTTTATTTTCTTCTTTTTTGTTTGACTTGGTACTTGTTACTTGAATTAACTTGTCTTTGGTAAGATGTATTTTTTTCATGTTCCCGATTGTTTTACTAGACTACATGTATTAAAACATCACCTTAAAGTCCACCACCTATACACTCTATTTGACGAAATGATCAAAGAGTTTCTACTGACTATCGCATTTGATTATATGATTATGTAATAGTTATTATTCCCTTCACCTGATACTAAAATTCCTTCACCTGATATGCTAATAATTCTACATGGTTCTAACAAATTAAGTTCTGCCTTTGCGACTATTTTATCACTTAAAATGGTATATTTGCTTTTTTTCTAAACTTGACTATACTTCCACCTGACACTATAATGATACGATACGTAACTGATTCTAGTTGGTTCTACATGATTTTAACTAATTGAGTTCTGCCTTTGCGACTATTCTATCACTTAAAATGGTACATATTTATTTTTCTCTAAACTTGACTATACTTTCACCTGACACTATAATGATACGATACGTAACTGACTTCAAGAGCACTAATATATATATAAGATAAATCATCGCAAATAAAAGGTTTCACAATATAATTTTTAAACTTGATGTCCGATTGCAAGTCTGTGGTAATGTAATTTACCCTTATTTTCAACTGATTATAAAAGGTTTTCAGTATTCACTAAAGTTATAGTTAGATACACAGAATTCACACTTACTTCATCATTCTACGTGTCTATAATACTCACATACGTTCTCACTTTACTTCGCGCGTCCGTTTAATTGATTACTGGGTTGGCTAATTGTTTATGGTTTGTCTTCCTGGTGTTTCATCTTTTGGCACTTGTTGCTTGGGATAAGCGTTTACACTGTTCCTAAGTATGGCTACTTGCACAAAATTGTCCGTGCGTGGTTTGTCACGTGGTTTGTGCATGTGATTACCTCGTATTTGACGTGACAAGACAAGGGGCGGATGTTACCAAGTTATTGACGTGTTACTAGATATATAACTCCTGGGGAATTGATTACATCAATTGGGTATTTTGATCGCTGGGCTGGGTATCTCTTATTCTCGGGAAAATCTAATGCTCGTACAGTCTGTATTTCCCGTAAATTGTTCACGTTCGGTCCTTCTTTTATTTGGACTATGGGCTGTGTTATAACATTTAACGTTAACTATGGTTGAATCAAAATTTGATCCTGGTTTTATGTTCATGCGCATTGTCTTTGATACATCATCATTGAGGGATTAATCGCTAGGCTGGGTATCTCTTCTTGGACACTTTTATTCTCGGAAAAATCTAACGCTCGTACAGTCTGTGTTTCCCGTAAATTGTTGACGTTTAGTCCTTCTTTTAATCATGGGGATTAAACAATAATGAATGGTTGGTTCTCTTTTCTTAACACTTCATTTTAGGAAAAATTTAGCACGTACAGTTTATATTTCCCACAAAAGTGATTATGTTTGGTTCTTCTTCTCATGGAAGATGGTGCGATTTTTCAACATCTAACAACGACTGGAATAGGTTCAAAACTTAAATTTGGAATCTTGTTTCAATATATTGTCTCTGATTTGGTCTTTAATCTTCGAGGGATTTACTCCACTGTTATTTTTGGTGTTCTAAACATTAAATCTTAAGGACCTTGCCGTGTAAGGATAGTTATTTGACGGATATTTATGCAGTTTTACGACATGACTGGTCGGGGTGGTTCTCTAGGTAATTATTCAATTCATATATATATATATATATCTATATATGGGGTTCTTGGTTCGCCGATAGTGGTTGGGGTAGTGTTACCTGGTACTAGGCTTGGATGACTTGGATTTTCACCAGGTCATTGTCTTAAGGGGTTTCCTCGGTGAGTACTTATCGGTGGTTGACGAATGATGAGAGTAGATGCTACTGGATTGTATCCGTGTTTCTTGCTGGTACACCAATAGTTAATCTGCACTGATTACTCTGCTTCCTAGAATATAAATATCTGGGCAGAATCATATGCTCTTTATAATCAAACGAGTTAAAACACGTACAGCAATAATACAATATTATGTGGGGACTATTGTTTTAAATGATAGTCGTGATTAGTCTTACTAATCATATCAATTTAATATGGGTATATTTAAACTCAAAGATAAAATGAATAAAAGCAATCATCATGCTCTACATGCATATTGCAGCAATACTAGGTTACTACACTAGGTTGCTTATCTCTTAGTAACCTAGGAAATCATAAGAAAAATGATTATGTTTACGAAAAATAACACTATATAAGATTCTCAAGATTTGGTAATTATATGTATACTTATATATGTATGTGCATTTGGCACACGTTTAATATTCAATACGTTTTTAAATGTTATTCAACACTCATCTACTTTAACATTTACCTTTCTACTATATAACTAAATGCGAGGTAGGTTATAGGGTTTTATGAGAGGTCTTGATTTACTATAAATTTTCAAGCCTTTATTGTTTATGCGCGTCCATGCTGCTTAAAAATACATTTTTGCAGCTGCATGGGTTTGCACAAAAAAGAATAAGTGGAAATTTGGGACTGGACGTGGCACAAATGAGGACCTCTTCTCCCACTCGCTTGATCATGTCCTTCCGTACTTTTATTGCTTAAGGGTTATCAGTGAGTTCCGGGTTTATGTTCTGCGTCTCATTTGGCTGAATCTGATCTTTCTTCGGGTCCTGTCTCCGTGGTCTCATAATTTTTCCATAACTTGGATCCACAAAATCCTCATGGTTGGGGGAATCAATGAGCTCCAGCATCGCAAACGACTAAATATTCCACTTGAAATGAGCTGAAGACGCTCCACATTGGTTTCTCGTATCTGATAATCTCTGGTGTCCTTGTGAATAGGAGAATTCATATTTCTCATGCATTATGTCTATTTAGGGGGTAGTTCCCATGCTTAGGTATGATTTCCTGCTTTATGACGTCTTGGGCCACTGCATGAACAATGAAAATTATGATGGCATCCGTTAATCGCCCCTTCCTGTCTAATTCTAAAATTAATATGTGTTAATTTATCTTGCAATGTAATCTATTCCTAATTTTTTGATTTTATTCTTTTGGGTTTTGAATATAGATTGTATTATTACGCTAACAGCTAACATCGTTAGCCACATGGTTTCTACATATATTGAAGGTACTAATCCCTTCTCGCATTGTATTTTATTCCCAATTTTCCTGTTACGGATCGATATTTGGGTTTATTTGCCAACTGTATTCTGAAACTATACGATTTTTCGTCATATTTTCTTAAATCGTATTTGACGTTCCATTTATTCGCGAGGACTTCTTCCCCTGATTTGTTCACAATGATCATTGCCGCTGAGTATATGACGTTTTCTTTTGCATACTTTATAGTTATGAACTCTGTATCAGTAATTGCTTTGGCCATTCCTTTATTTGGTCCTTTCAGAACATTTCAGAACAATGGCCAAAAGGAGGTAGTTTCTAGACTTTTGTCTAGTTAACTTTTTCAAGATTGGTTATAGTCATGGTACACTCTAGGTCGAGGTCAAACTACCTTTTTACCGGCATTTCCTCAATACATCGGGTACTCATTCATTCGACCGTAATTCGAGTCATCTATAGCTCCATATTAACCAATAATGAATTATTACTTTGAGTGGAAAACAAGGTAGCTTCAGGTCGAGGTTGAACTACTTTTTCACCGGTGCCACCTTGCACCTGTCTATTTGTGTATTCGAACGTAATTCGATTTCCTAAAGCTCCGTACTCTAGTTTAACGACTTTGCGGTCGCTTTTTTTAACGAATTTCAAAAAAGTTTGAAAATGTAGAGACTTTAAATGAACAACCTTCTCTTTTCAATATATGAAAAATGTATTTAGATTCCTTGACATTTACTCTACTTCGTATTTTTATAAATGTTTATACACTACTGGTTTATTCATGTAACGCACTGTTTTTCTTTATTAACAATAATAATCGATTATCATAGCCATAACACTTCAGGTAATATCAGAGGGTTCTTTTATTATTCGTTTCAACGAAATTATTTATATATACAGTTTCTTCCACTAATATTAGGTTTTAATTTCAATATGGGTGCATCGTCCGGCAGCGCCACCCTTGAGATTGGGGATGTAAGCATATCGAGAAGTCGATAATCCTCCCATGACGAAACATTTGAGCTGAGAAATTTGAGTTCAAATTTTATATTATCTTTCAGCCTTCAGGTGAGTTTAAGTACATTAAATACACTAATAATTGGTTTGGGAGGTGCAGACCTGAGTTGTTTCACGCTGGAGGGCCGTCTGTTTAAAAAATTTGACGAATAAGAAGTTATAGTGCTTGCCTAGCAACGTCTTACTGTGCAATTAAGTCTCATATTCGCGTAACTTTTTCTACTCGGAGGGTGAAAATCAAGTGATTACACGGTGGGATAATATACAGCATGCCCATCCTCGGTTCTAACCACTTATGCTCGTGGGTTCTTCCGTTCTCAACATTGTATGTTGTATGGATATTTGAGTTATTCCTCCTATACCATTTTCAAAGTATGTCACGAGATTGTTCGCTGATTATTACTTTATCTTGCTTTTATGAATTAGAATTGTCAAGTATATTGAGCTTTTATTAATTATCGAAATAAATTTTTTTTGTTACCATTCAAAGTGTGAGGGGTACTACTACCGATTTTTTTCGCTAAGAGTGTTTTCCCCCTTTTTCTTTTGCGTGGTTTTATGAGAAATTTTAAAAACAATTTTAGAACATTTTTTCCACCGTCCGAAGTGTGGGGGGTTTTGGGGGTTACTACTGATTTTTTAGCTAAGAGTATTTTTCACATGTTTTAATTGTTTTTTTTTCGAAATTAAGTCGTTAAAGGAAGGGTTGTATTACATTATAGGCTAGCATAATGCAGCTAATGCGATAACCATCAATTAATTTTAAAAAGATCTTATACTTTACTTAGTATTTTGTGTGGGTATTCGATCCCTTAATTGGTAAATCCATAATACAACCCATTTGGTTCTTTCTTAAGTATCGTTAGTTAAAAAGGCAAATTCTCTCTTTTAACAATCTTTTTAAAGCGACTATGGTTATTTTGTATCCTCTCGATGTGATAATTTTTATTAAGGCCGAAGTTTGAAAATATAGACTTATTTTTTAAGGCTTTTGAAAATTAAGCTATTAAACTGTATCTCATCTTCCTTTATTGTCATACTTTGTTCAGATTTGATTACCTTCTTTTACAATACCTGTTGATTCTAGCTTCTACAGCTTATAATTGATTAATTAAAGAGAATTCATTTATTTTATGTCGTAGGCATTTCTTCCTTAATTGCTTATTCTGAAGTTCTTGCTTAGATTGAATCGAGTGAGGAATTTATCTTTTTTGTTGTTGATGTTTACTCAAATAATATCTTTAGAAAATGTAGAATTAAACTCTTTATTTCGGCGTATTTTAGAATTATTCTAAATTGGTGGAATTTTAAAGGTTTGTTCGTCGAGATTAAGTCTTCCCTTACAAATGAATTAAAAGAAAAACACATTCACCCTCAGGTGTTAACTCATTTTTTTCCTGTGGCGGAGTTATCGCCACGTGGCAGAGGTATTTATCATCAAGCGCGATATTATCTAAAAGTTTTGTAGTTTGTCATAAGGCATATAAATTTAATTCTCTTGTATTTCCTAAATTAAAATTAAGGTATATTTACGTTTTTTAGCGAACTCATTGGCCGGTTGAAATCAGTTAAACACAATTCGCATGTAACAATTTACCACAAGATATAATCCTTTTGCTATGAAGTCATCGAAAATGGGACTTAAAAAATGTGGGAATTAAATCGAAACGGGTCGTCTTGAACTTGTTTGTTTTAAGCTTTTTGAAAGTAAAATAATTACGTATAAGTAACTGTCTTAACTGACGTTTTGTAATATTATGAGGTAAAGTATTTTTAATACTATGTCCCACCATTTTGCTTCAGTGACAGAGATTATGCCACATGGCAGAGGTATGATATTATCTAAAATTTTGCAGGGATATGTTTATCCAGAGGGGGGCACAAAATAGGTTGATCTGATAAACTTGCATTAGAAGCAAGTTTAACTAACATAAACTTGCGCTAATTAAGTAAAGTGCCAAAACAAAATCAAAATGTGAAAAAGTAGAAAGAGCAGGGTAACACAACGATGAGGACATCGTTAAAAACGGGAAATATGATATGTAATGGAATCAATTTCCAAGACCCCGAAATTTTCCAAGTGAAAATAAAACTGCCCAGAAGACAAACCCAAAGAATTAAAGTAACACTTAATTGTCAAATTTGAAAAGTAGCGAAACATTGTATTACAATGTTTCGCTACTTTTCAAATTTAATGGGGGCCAATTGTAATGGGGGGGGGGGGTTAATGATATGACGAGTTGTCAAGGAAGGGGAAATTTTCGATAAAAGGGGTTTTGTTCTTTTGCTTCAAGTTATTTCTTTGCATATGAATTCCTCATTTAATTGTTTTTATGGGTAATTTTCAGTTGAACTCTTGGTTGATGGTTCACGAGTGGTATACCTAAGTGGAGGCGGAACTTCGTGTGTAGGGAGCTTAAATTAACTGTACAAATAGGGAGCTCGCATTAACGACCATACTGAGTCGAAATCAGATTGAATGGATTCAGTTTCCCTGGAGAGCGAGTGGAGCCACAAGGACAAGCTATTTCGAGAAATACTGGCATAAAGAGAATAAAATAAGGAAGTGATGCATTTATTTACTCACATAACTGGAACAGAGCTTCGGTATATCAAAACACTTGTAGTAAATGACACTAAGTTAAAACTGCTCACTGGTAATACAAGTAACGTTCAGTACTATTGTCTATTTAATTCACATAAGATAAAAGGTTGAAAATGAGTCTACAATAAAACTGGCCCGAGTCTCAAGTAAGACTCATAAGATTCATACGAGATTGACATTAGTTAAACTGCATGTATATTCCTAAGCTAGAGACACCTCCTAAATAGAGACCAATTTTAGTCTTCTGAATTTTCTTTAAATTGGAAGTACATGACTCCTGATTGATCCATTTCCTTAATTGATCACAATATAATCCAATCAGGGGCAGATCCAGAGGGGGGCACAAAATAGGTTGATCTGATAAACTTGCATTAGAAGCAAGTTTAACTAACATAAACTTGCGCTAATTAAGTAAATTGCCAAAACAAAATCAAAATGTGAAAAAGTAGAAAGAGCAGGGTAACACAACGATGAGGACATCGTTAAAAACGGGAAGGATGATATGTAATGGAATCAATTTCCAAGACCCCAAAATTTTCCAAGTGAAAATAAAACTGCCCAGAAGACAAACCCAAAGAATTCAAGTAACACTTAATTGTCAAATTTGAAAAGTAGCAAAACATTGTATTACAATGTTTCGCTACTTTTCAAATTTAATGGGGGCCAATTGTAATGGGGGGGGGGGGGGTTGGTTGGTTAAAGATATGGCGAGTTTTCAAGAAAGGGGAAGTTTTCGATAAAAGGGGTTTTGTTCTTCTGCTTCAAGTTATTTCTTTGCATATGAATTCCTCATTTAATTGTTTCTATGGGTAATTTTCAGTTGAACTCTTGGTTGATGGTTCACGAGTGGCATACCTAAGTGGAGGCGGAACTTCGTGTGTAGGGAGCTTAAATTAACTGTACAAATAGGGAGCTCGCATTAACGACCATACTGAGTCGAAATCAGATTGAATGGATTCAGTTTCCCTTGAGAGCGAGTGGAGCCACAAGGACAAGCTATTTCGAGAAATACTGGCATAAAGAGAATAAAATAAGGAAGTGATGCATTTATTTACTCACAGAGCTAGAACAGAGCTTCGGTATATCAAAACACTTGCAGCAAATGACACTAAGTTGGAACTGTTCACTGGCAATGCAAGTAAAATTCTGTACTATAGTTTATTTAATTCACATAGGATAATAGGTGGAAAATGGGTCTACAATAAAACTATCCCGAGTCTCAAATAAAACTCTCATAAGATTCAAACAAAATTGACATTAGTTAAACTGCATGTATATTCCTAAGCTAGAGACACCTCCTAAATAGAGACCAATTTTAGTCTTCTGAATTTTCTTTAAATTGGAAGTACATGACTCCTGATTGATCCATTTCCTTAATTGATCACAATATAATCCACTCAGGGGCAGATCCAGAGGGGGGCACAAAATAGGTTGATCCGATAAACTTGCATTAGAAGCAAGTTTAACTAACATAAACTTGCGCTAATTAAGTAAATTGCCAAAACAAAATCAAAATGTGAAAAAGTAGAAAGAGCAGGGTAACACAACGATGAGGACATCGTTAAAAATGGGAAGGATGATATGTAATGGAATCAATTTCCAAGACTCCGAAATTTTCCAAGTGAAAATAAAACTGCCCCGAAGACAAACCCAAAGAATTCAAGTAACACTTAATTGTCATATTTGAAAAGTAGCGAAACATTGTATTACAATGTTTCGCTACTTTACAAATTTAATGGGGGCCAATTGTAATGGGGGGGGGTTGGTTTAAGATATGGCGAGTTTTCAAGGAAGGGGAAGTTTTCGATAAAAGGGGTTTTGTTCTTCTGCTTCAAGTTATTTCTTTGCATATGAATTCCTCATTTAATTGTTTCTATGGGTAATTTTCAGTTGAACTCTTGGTTGATGGTTCACGAGTGGCATACCTAAGTGGAGGCGGAACTTCGTGTGTAGGGAGCTTAAATTAACTGTACAACTAGGCAGCTCGCATTAACGACCATACTGAGTCGAAATCAGATTGAATGGATTCAGTTTCCCTTGAGAGCGAGTGGAGCCACAAGGACAAGCTATTCCGAGAAATACTGGCATAAAGAGAATAAAATAAGGAAGTGATGCATTTATTTACTCACATAACTGGAACAGAGCTTCGGTATATCAAAACACTTGTAGTAAATGACACTAAGTTAAAACTGCTCACTGGTAATACAAGTAACGTTCAGTACTATTGTCTATTTAATTCACATAAGATAAAAGGTTGAAAATGAGTCTACAATAAAACTGGCCCGAGTCTCAAGTAAGACTGTCATAAGATTCATACGAGATTGACATTAGTTAAACTGCATGTATATTTCTAAGCTAGAGACACCTCCTAAATTGAGACCAATTTTAGTCTTCTGAATTTTCTTTAAATTGGAAGTACATGACTCCTGATTGATCCATTTCCTTAATTGATCACAATATAATCCACTCAGGGGCAGATCCAGAGGGGGGCAAAAAATAGGTTGATCCGATAAACTTTCATTAAAAGCAAGTTTAACTAACATAAACTTGCGCTAATTAAGTAAAGTGCCAAAACAAAATCAAAATGTGAAAAAGTAGAAAGAGCAGGGTAACACAACGATGAGGACATCGTTAAAAACGGGAAGAATGATATGTAATGGGATCAATTTCCAAGACCCCGAAATTTTCCAAGTGAAAATAAAACTGCCCAGAAGACAAACCCAAAGAATTCAAGTAACACTTAATTAGCAAATTTGAAAAGTAGCAAAACATTGTATTACAATGTTTCGCTACTTTTCAAATTTAATGGGGGCCAATTGTAATGGGGGGGGGGGGGTTGGTTAAAGATATGGCGAGTTTTCAAGGAAGGGGAAGTTTTCGATAAAAGGGGTTTTGTTCTTTTGCTTCAAGTTATTTCTTTGCATATGAATTCCTCATTTAATTGTTTCTATGGGTAATTTTCAGTTGAACTCTTGGTTGATGGTTCACGAGTGGCATACCTAAGTGGAGGCGGAACTTCGTGTGTAGGGAGCTTAAATTAACTGTACAAATAGGGAGCTCGCATTAACGACCATACTGAGTCGAAATCAGATTGAATGGATTCAGTTTCCCTTGAGAGCGAGTGGAGCCACAAGGACAAGCTATTCCGAGAAATACTAGCATAAAGAGAATAAAATAAGGAAGTGATGCATTTATTTACTCACATAACTGGAACAGAGCTTCGGTATATCAAAACACTTGTAGTAAATGACACTAAGTTAAGACTGCTCACTGGTAATACAAGTAACGTTCAGTACTACTGCCTATTAAATTCACTTAAGATATAGGTTGAAATGAGTCTACAATAAAACTGGCCCGAGTCTCAAGTAAGACTCTCATAAGATTCATACGAGATTGACATTAGTTAAACTGCATGTATATTCCTAAGCTAGAGACACCTCCTAAATAGAGACCAACTTTAGTCTTCTGAATTTTCTTTAAATTGGAAGTACATGACTCCTGATTGATCCATTTCCTTAATTGATCACAATATAATCCACTCAGGGGCAGATCCAGAGGGGGGCACAAAATAGGTTGATCCGATAAACTTGCATTAGAAGCAAGTTTAACTAACATAAACTTGCGCTAATTAAGTAAAGTGCCAAAACAAAATCAAAATGTAAAAAAGTAGAAAGAGCAGGGTAACACAACGATGAGGACATCGTTAAAAACGGGAAGGATAATATGTAATGGAATCAATTTCCAAGACCCCAAAATTTTCCAAGTAAAAATAAAACTGCCCAGAAGACAAACCCAAAGAATTCAAGTAACACTTAATTGTCAAATTTGAAAAGTAGCGAAACATTGTATACAATGTTTCGCTACTTTTCAAATTTGACAATTAAGTGTTACTTGAATTCTTTGGGTTTGTCTTCTGGGCAGTTTTATTTTCACTTGCAAAATTTCGGGGTCTTGGAAATTGATTCCATTACAGTAATGGAATCAATTTCCAAGACCCCAAAATTTTCCAAGTGAAAATAAAACTGCCCAGAAGACAAACCCAAAGAATTCAAGTAACACTTAATTGTCAAATTTGAAAAGTAGCGAAACATTGTATACAATGTTTCGCTACTTTTCAAATTTGACAATTAAGTGTTACTTGAATTCTTTGGGTTTGTCTTCTGGGCAGTTTTATTTTCACTTGCAAAATTTCGGGGTCTTGGAAATTGATTCCATTACAAAGGTTCAATAGGAAAAGGAAGAGGAAGATCGAAAGAAGAGACAGAGAAAAGAGGGTTTTCTATACAGAGATATCTAAAAATATAGTATAAAAGACAGTAATGAAAAATCAAAGAAAAATGTGCATAGTGCAAGATATAATAGTGAATATTGTGATGGATATGATCTAAGAGAAGAGAAATAAAGGTCCTTTAAGAGACAAAATAAGAGGTTATTCTATGGAATGGATTTTAAACATGGAAAATCGGGATGGAAGAGCTCTCATATATCATTTAACGATAAATCTATTTATTATTACCATTGTCAAGTTTTATATCGTAATCATACAATAAATTTATTGTACTATATTAATTTTCTCTGACTCGTTAAGCCTAGAGCAAGAATACCAGCAGAGACTTCTAAAATAAAATATCAAAGATAAAAAAAATTCATAGAAGTTGGCAGTGTAATGTATTTTTTCTTAAGAAATCAACCATTTCTTGTTTTCATCAATGCTATTTAAATAAAATCATTCTTCTAATCATTCATTCATTCGTTAAATCAATATTTATAATGCTTTTCAAATATATGACATCCTCCTTCACTGCCCCATCCTCAACGATAATAACTTCAATTTGAGGTGATGGTATTGTAAGTACTTGAATACTGTCATCATCACTATCATCATTATTGATTATTTTTATATTCCTCAGAAGGGGCATGTCCTGATATAAGCGATCATCGTCGTCGACACATAGTCGGCCCAAAGGCCCCCTCCTTACCAGATTATCTTATTTATAGGACAGTCCACCTTCTGTTTGGTAGATCTTTATTATGTAATCTGTAGTACCTTCGCTACTGTTCAAAAGAAGGGACTCTTCTTCAGATTGTGTTAAACTCAATACTTCCAATCGGGTTTCTCCCTCTTGTAAATACTTGGGGTGTTCTATAAATGTAATAAACATTATTATTTAAAATTTTTCATTATATCCATAATTTTCATGTCTAAAATTCATCAATTAGCCAGATATTTAAACTTTGAATTTTTTTATAAATACGGGACGAGATTTAATTTAATTTATGAAAGCCTGTATGAGATTTAATGTCTTTAGTAAAACCTGGAAAAAACCTTTCCCAAGAACTAAGTTTTTCAAAGAAAAGTAAGGGAATGAGGTTAAACCATGGAAAGAGCAGAAATAAAGATATGTCAAACTTAAAACTTAAAACAATTACTATGGATACATAAATGACAACTAAAGCCATCAGAAGTTTTAATTCATTACCTTGTCAAATTAGAAGAAACAGGAAATACCACAAATAAAATTGATGTCACCACCCTCTAAAACACTGTAAAAGGGTGCATGGCATATTTTTCCATCCAAAGCTGGAATTTTTTTAACCAAAGTTTCATATTTGAGCCAGAGAAATGTATTTTCCATAATTTTCTTACAAAAAACTAGATTTTACAGTCAAAAACCTTTATTAGTTCAGATTTTATGGAAATATTTTATTTTTCGATCCAAAGCTGAACTTTTTTCTAACCGAAGTTTCACATTTGACCCAAAGAAATGTATTTTCTTACAAAAACTAGAGTTTACGGTCAAAAAGCCTTTGTTAGCTCAATGTTTACGGAAATGGTTTATTTTTCGATCCAAAGCTGGAATTTTTCTAACCAAAGTTTCACATTTGAGCCAGAGAAATGTATATTCTTACAAAAAACTAGAGTTTACGGTCAAAAAACCTTTATTTGTTCAATTTTTACGGAAATGGCCAATTTTTCGATCCAAAGCTGGACTTTTTTAACCAAAGTTTCACATTTGAGCCAGGGAAATGTATTTTCTTACAAAAAACTAGAGTTTACGGTCAAAAACCCTTCATTCGTTCAATTTTTACGGAAAATGGTTATTTTTCAATCCAAAGCTGGACTTTTTCTAACCAAAGTTACACATTTGAGCCAGAGAAATTTATTTTCTTACAAAAAACTAGAATTTACGGTCAAAAAGCCTTTCTTAGTTCAATTTTTACGGAAATAGCTTATTTTCGATCCAAAGCTGGAGTTTTTCTAACCAAAGTTGAACATTTGAGCCAGAGAAATGTATTTTCTTACAAAAAAACTAGATTTACGGTCCAAAAACATTAATTAGTTCAATTTTTACGGAAATAGCTTATTTTTTTATTCAAAGCTGGACTTTTCTAACCAAAGTTTCACATTTGAGCCAGAGAAATGTATTTTCTTACAGAAAACTAGAGTTTACGGTCAAAAACCTTTATTAGTTAATTTTTTACGGAAATGGTTTATTTTTCAACCCAAAACTGGACTCTTTCTAACCTAACCTCACATTTGAGCCAGAAAAATGTATTTTCATGCAAAAAACTAGAGTTTACGGTGAAAAAATCTTTATTAGTTCAATTTTTACGGAAATAGCATATTTTTCGATCCAAAGCTGGACTTTTTTTAATCAAAGTTTCACATTTGAGCCAGAGAAATGTATTTTCTTAGAAAAAACTAGAGTTTACGGTCAAAAGACATTTATTAGTTTAATTTTTAAGGAAATAGCTTATTTGTCGATCCAAAGCTGGACTTTTCCTAACCAAAGATACAGGATTACTTAATATTTTTCATTATATCCATAATTTTCCTACAAAAAACTAGAGTTTACGGTCAAAAAACCTTTTCTAGTTCAATTTTTACGGAAATAGCTTATTTTTCGATCCATAGCTCGACTTTTTCAAACCAAAGTTTCACATTTGAGCCAGAGAAATGTATTCTCAATAATTTTCTTACAAAAAATAGATTTTACGGTCAAACAACCTTTATTAGTTCAATTTTTACGGAAATAGCTTATTTTTCGATCCAAAGCTGGACTTTTTTTAACCAACGTTTCACATTTGAGCCGGAGAGAAGAACCCTAAATGGTCATCCCTAAAAAGTTTAGTTAACCTGAAAGGTTAAAGAATTTTTCTGAAATCACACTTTCAGATTCAGCATGTCAGGGAACACACTTTCATGTTCAGCATGTTGGAGAACCCTAAATAATCATCCCTAAAAAGGTAAGTTAATTCTAAAAGGTTAAAGAATTTTTCGGAAATCACACTTTTAGATTCAGCATGTTAAGGAACACACTTTCAGGTTCAGCATGTTGGGGAACCCTAATTGATCATCCCTATAAAGGTAAGTTAACCCTAAATGGTTAATGAATTTCTCTGAAATTACACTTTCAGATCCAGCATGCCCGAGATGTCATACATTACTTTTCAACTTCATGTATATCCCAACACCAAGCAATTCAGCAATGAAAAAGAAATATGTCGCAGATCAATTCTAATTTTTTCCTGATAAAATAAAAAGGTTCCACTTCAGTTCAAATGTTTCTCAAAGAGATGAAAAAATTTAAAGTTTTGTTCCAAATCTATCATAGAAGATAGAAAAATTTTTATTTTGTTCATGAATATTCACAATGAAGATAAGGAGCTACACTTTAATTCTGAGTTTTCTTGAAGAAGTGTAAAAACGTTCAAGTTCTCATCTGAATTTTCTTAAAGAAGAGAAAAAGTTAGCTAAATTCTGAATTTTACCAAAGAAAATGAAAAAAGCTTCCACTTCAGCTCTTAATTTCACAAAGACATAAAAAATTTAAAGCTCTGTTCTAAATTTACCTATGAGATTACATTTTATTGAACCATAGAAATGTATAGTCATATGATTTTATTGTAAAAGCCACTATACTTTATACAATTCTTTATTTCATGTTTCATCTCCTTAACATTTCCTGAAAGTTTCAAATTAATATACCCAATCTTACAGGAGTTTAGATTTCATTACGGGGTTCTGAAAGTAAAAGTAAAATCTTTAACGAGAATTAAAAAATAAAATTTAAACTTACAAAAAATTTAACAAGAAAAACGGGTTTTAATTTCTATAAAGCAGTGAATACAAACACTTAATTAAACAAAATACTCCGAATATTTCGGCCCCACATCCGGGAGCTTTTCTCAACGGAAAAAAACAAAAAAAAATTTCTTACATCAACATAAAAAACATACTAAACAAACAAAAGACAAATATAAATAAATAGGAAAAGAAAACTCACATATTAAATAAACAATTCCATTCACTGGCGTATAAACAAAATCGAATGTTTATATTGATTGGAACACGCCTTCTCACAGTATATAAATGGAAATCTATCAAAAAATGAAAATATATTTATACTTAAACTAAAACAATAGAGGTCAGCTAACCCCCGGCCCATAACCCCTAAATAGATGTCACAAGTTCATCACCCAATGTTTGAATTATAAATTGAACAGATTCGTTTGCTTGCAAGCTTAGCTGCAGTTCGTTTACCTTTCCCAACATTTAACCCAGTCTGACCTTTGTCCGCAAGGTCATCTTTCGTATCCGAACTATTATTAAAAATAGTACTGGTTGAAAATTTTACCTGGTTTTTAATTAAACTATTATAAATCGAATTGATCCTAAAATCCCCTTCATCTCTATTGATACTAATACCTCCATATATTATCTTTTTTATTTCTATAATTTCCTTGAAGCTTTGTAAAAGTCCTACAGACGTATCTACTATTTTTGTTTGATCAAATAAAATACTGTGACGAGGAAAATTATAAAGATGTTCTGTAACAGCTGATTCAAACGTTTCTGGTGTTTTGTTTTGTTTTAGAGCGCAATCTATGGCATTCTTGTGTTGCTGTAGCCTATTTTCTAAAATCTGTTGTGTTCTTCCCACATAAAATTTACCACAAGAGTATGGAATTTTGTATACTCCCTTTTGCAAATTTCTCGGTACCTTGTCTTTCCCTTTATTTAACAACGAGCTTATAGTTTTTCCTGATTTAAATGCTGTATTTATATTATGTTTTTTGAATTCTCTTCTTAATTTTTGTGACAATATTGGGATAAAAGGCAAAGTTATGTAATTTGTTTCTTCATTTGACCCGTCTTCTTCTAAAAATTCCGATTCTATCACCTTTTTTTTTCCTTTTTTCAATTATTGGAGAAATCTTATTTTCTGGATAGACATTACCTACTAGAATATCCTTAATAAAAATTAATTCATTTGCTTATGTATTCTGGTGATGCTAATTTTAATACCCTATCAACAAAAGAAATAATCACACCCCTTTTTACCTGGATCGGATGATTTGATGCGAAAGACAAGCAATATTTGTCTTTATCGATATAAAGGAAGCCTAGAAATGGGTGCCTCTATTAGAGCTGGAGAAGAATCGAAGTTCCCGAGTAGAACTAAAGAAAAGCTTAAATTTTTGTGATTTAGACTGGTTAGACTTTGGAATTCTACAAAAATTCAAAAGTAATGCATAAAACTATAAAAACCAAGCGGATTAAAAGTTTTTGCTTCATGTTCCCTTTTGTAAAGTGATTTATTTTGTCTTTTACCTAATATACTTAACCCAAAAAAAGAAGCAGAGAATGGTTTGTCCAGGGCTTTCCGGGTGCAGGTACCGATGGCTTCATTTTCTGCCTTCAGTCGGCTGTACGGCGCTGGTGCACTGGGGACTTAATGAACAAATTAATGAAATATTAGGACTTTACACTCCTGGAGGTAAAATATAACAAAAAGTAGTGACTATGACCTGTGCAGTTCCTGTACCTCTTTTCTGAATGCCTGTGAATTGTCACTTTTGCGCATCTTGTTGCGGCCGACGAAAAATAAAATTTTCGTTCTGTTGAGGTACTCGTCGTTGCGATCACTAGTAATTTAGGTGGTTGCAGAATTTTCCAGCTATTTTGTTGTTTAACACGGGAAAATCCATAACATACAACAAACTATGATTTAAAACAGATTTAGGGGGGTTGACGCCAAGAAAATTCAAAGTTCACTCTTATAATCTATGTGCAGTCACCTCAAATGGGGGTCAAAGTAGGAATTGATGTTGTTTTTATCGTGTTATCTATTCGTTCTAAGTCATGGGAAGCAAATGAACGAACAACTCACTCTGTAAAAAAGTCTTGAATGTAGCGAAGAAGCAAAAACTCCGAAACCATAGCCGTCGCTTGAAGTTTTACATAAATAACGAGTTTACTTACAACTTTCTTTACAGATATGTAATCTACTTTGTATCCTGACAAATTTTAATGTCTTCGATTCTATTGTGAGGGTATGCTTCATTGAAATGTAATTTTAAAGTTCCTATGTCAAGTTCAGTGATTTTCTCGAACATTTTTCGATATTCCTCGATAGTACAATCTAGATTTAGAGTGTCTAGAGCTAGATCTAGGTCTAAAGTTGTACGCTCTTTCATCATCATTTCTTCAAAATGACTCATCACAGTACGGTTATGATTTCGTTGTTTCATTTCACGGCATAGGTTTGTAACCATAAGCGTTTTGGAAAAATACGGTCTAGGTTCTTGTATACGGAGAACAGCTGAATATCTTCTTAGTACGAATATACCGATGGCCAAATTCAATAGGTGGCGCTCTTACTGGGAATATTACACCCTTTTTATGAGAACGCATACCCCCTTCAAATTCCGTTTCGTACTGTAGCACAGTAACACCGATATTTAAATAGGCGTTGGCCCATTCGAAAATATCTATCGCCCTGAGTGTTACAGGAAATTTTTCTGCTAAACAAGTGAAGTGTACTTGGGGAAAATCAGACCCCTCCTTCCCATGCACGGCCCAGTAGTACAAATTTTTCTTTGTAGCATCATTTCGCAGAGGTTGGAAAGCCGATATGAGGAAAGCGTACCTGAGGAAAGCGTACATGAAACATTTTTGGCCTGTTTTGAAACAGATTCTTTGAACGCCCTTGCATCCTTCTAAATCGGGAATATATTTAAAAACTATACCCTCCTCTCTATGCCCCCCTCTTAAATTAAAATCTTTTTTAAATTTACATTTATTTACACTTAAATTTTTAACAAATAAAACCACTTAACCACTACCATTCTCATTATAATTGTCGAGATGAGAGACAGTATTGTCTACCCATTGTATAAAGACACTCTCAAAATTTTCCATATGAGAGTACACAACCAACATTTCGGTGTGCACATAATGGTCATAGACCTCCCCATGACTCATTTAAATAAAATATTTTTAAAACAATTGAGGTCTTAATGGAGTCCCGTCCCCCCACACTTGAATCCAGTTTTCTAAAAGTGCACGAATTTACTCTGCATATTCATGAATAATATATGTGGGATCGGTTATAAAATTTTTCGCCATCAGTGCATTAAACGGATCGCCAAAGGTTGCAGTGAAAACGTCTATTGTATTCAGAATTGAATTTGTTTGTTGAAATTCCGGTAGCGATGAGAAATGTGTATCATCACCCCCTCCTCCTTGTATATCATTATCTAAACCATCTCCCCCTTGTAGATTATCACTACCTAAACCTCTTCCCTTGCATATCATCACTATTTACAAACCCTTACCCACTTTGTTCAACAATTGGGCCGGTGTATGTACTAAAATCTCCCAGTTCGCTTAACATAGGCTCTAGTGTGTCAGGATGATGCAAATCCATCCAATTCAATTTATTTTCATGATCAATTAAATTAGATTGAGCCGGGGCTATATTCATTAAATCTAAGAGCGAAGGATTCTGATTTAACTCACGAGTAAAATTGTCCAAAATTTGCATAGTATTCGGGCTCAACCAAGGTAAATCATCCTCTGAAGTAACTGCATTGCCTTGTTCAACTATACTATTGGCTACATCTAAAGAATTACTATTAACATATAAATATTGTCCCAATAAATTATCTGTTCTTTCCGAGTCGTTAATTGTGGTATCATATGTAAGATAAAAAATATAACTAACTTCATTAAACCCCAGTCAAAATTTACCATATTCTTCATCGTTAGGTGATGACGTTTCAACATTATGACGAAACTGTTCAGGTGTATCAATATGAATCATTTCATCAATGTGACTTGTTTCTTCAGATGGGGGGATGGTAGTGATTAAACCATTGTAGATTATAAGTAAAACATCCACTTAATTTCAACATGTATAAATAACACTATTTTTTAATAAGTTAGAAAGTTTGATTAATAGCTACTATGTAGTGAAATATCAATAAACAAAACTTACATTCGCTTTTTGGAAAATCATCACACCCTTAACCATTTCGTCTTCTTGCACATAGGTCCTTGCGTTCTCTCCTTGTTTGTATGCCATCACATGTCCAATTTAGTGTATCAGCAAGACATAGTTGATTTTCTGCTTCAATCCGGACCTGGTTGTCGACGGGAGGGACGCTTTCTTCAAAATTAATCTTAAAAAAAAAAATCATTTTTACAACTTGGTGGAATTTTTTCATCGAAGTCAGCTAAAAGTTGCCAATTCATATAATCATTAATGTGGAAATGTATAAACCAAATTTGTTACTTAACAATTATATTTTCTTCCTATTTTATATTAACAGAACTTGACTTCTTTCGTGTGTCATATAATGCACTAGTATCTTGTTTCCTTCGGAAAAGCCAATATAAGAGAAAGTAATAAAAAAACGCATAATATATAAAAAAATCCCGAAAATATCTTGTAATTTGTTATTTAAAAGCCCGTCATACGGAAAAACATATTAATGAGGGGGGGGGGGAGGGGGTCCAGTGTCAAATTTGGAGCTACGTAGGCTACAAACTCAAAGCATAACTTATGAAATGTTATAAGCTCAAGAAACAGGGGGTATTTAGATAGATACACTTGTTAACACAGTTCCAGCATATAGGCTTAAACATACCCACATCATGTAGGGCTAAAATTTATACCTAAAGGTAGCCTAGTACAAAAAAATGCGAGCAGATAAAAAACATGCTAGAAAATTTACACTTAATGTAGACGTTATGTAACCCGACCCCCCTCTATAGTGAAAATATAGACCTCTAAATTGAAGATCGTGGAGAGTGGGGGGGGTAAAATTCATTTCCCACAAAAAAAATGATTTTATTTGGAAAAACCAAGGAAAATTTACTAAACAGAACTCACATTATAAATTTGAGAGGAAAGCATTCTCAACTATTATATTTTCATCTTATTTCATATCAACAGAACTTGACTTGGCAAAATTATATTTTTTTCTTCTGAATAGAAATTATAACATAAATTAATAAAAAACTCAAGAATATTGCATAAACTCACTAAATTATTTTAAAAATTATTAAAATAAACCACCGAAAAATGAAACAAACGGTAATCCGAGGGGAGGGGGGCGGAGGTGAATTTTCAAATTTAGATAGTTACCCAGGCTACAATCTCTAGCATATCTTTCGAAATGTTATAAGCTCAAGACACAGGGGGTATTTAGATATATAGATTTGATAACACAGTTCCAGCATATAGGCTTAAAATTTTTCCTATGCCCATGCTATTTGAGCATGGGCATAAGAAACTTCAATAGCTTGATGTTCTCTGATACGATTTGGATATTGGGAGTCGTTCACATCTGTGAGTTTATCCTCACAGTCTCAATTTATTTTATATCTTTTCCAAAGTATATTCAGGAAATTTCTAACTAATAAAAGTTCCTCGTCACCAGCAACAGTCTCCACTGATTGATAGCCATGTCTTTTTCCATGTTTCGTATGAATCCCTAGATTTAACTCCGTACGAAATCTATACAAATACATTGGTAAATAGTAGCGTACCCTGCACCCCTTTTTTCCCTCCCGCAGAACTCCGTTAAAATCTGTTGTTGGGTTGAAATGGCCAATTGAGTCAGGTTCACTAGGTGGTGTGAACAACAACCAAACCCAGTGTTTCAAAGATTCAATCGACGGTGCCCTTACTGGAAATATTACTCCCTTTTTGTTAGTATGTGCTCCATCTTCAAATTTTCGTATTGTAACACTGTAACACCAATCTTTAACTGCGGGTTTGCCCACTCAAAACTATATATTCCTTTGATTGCTACAGGAAATTTATCTGTCAAACAAGTGAAATCTACTCGGGGGAATCAGACCCCTCTTTCTCATGTCCGGCCCACTGGTCCAATTTGTTAGAAAGCCGATATAAGAAATGCCTACATGAAACACTTTTTGTCTGTGTCGAATCAGATTCGTTGGACATCCTTGCACTCTTCTAAATCTGGATTATATTTTAATTCAATAGCCCTCTCCCCACGTCCCCCCTTAAAAAAATCTTTTCAATTTAGAAGTATTTACACTTAAATTTTCAACAAATATAACCACAGAACCACTACCCTTCTCATTATAATTGTCCAAATGAGTGACAGCATTGTCTATCCAATCCATGAAAACATTCTCATAAGCTCCGAACTACGGGTGAAGGACCACAAGTTCAATGTGCATCTAATGATAGTAGACTTCACCATGATTTTCATTTACATATAATATTTTTAAAGCAATTTAGCAGTTTATGATGTCCCGTCGCCACCAGGTTTGAATTAGGTGCTCAAAAAGCGCTTGAATCTTCTCCACATATGTATTAATAATATTTAGTGGATCACTTATAATATGTCCCGCCATCAGTGTATTAAAGAGATCACCGAATGTCCCAGTGTCACCGAATCACCGAACGTCCCGATTTCTGAATGTCTATCTCATTCAGAATTGAATATGTTTGCTGAAATTCGGGTAATGGTGATGGTGAGAATTGTATATCACCATCACCACTACCTCCCCCACCACTTTGTTCAACCTCAACAATAGGGTGGGTGTGTGGAGTGAAACCCTACAGTTCGTTTAACATAGCCTCTAACGTGTTAGGACTATGTGAATCACTGCAAGCGAGTTTATTTTCTTCTTCAATTAAATTCAGTTGAAATCGGGTAGTGTCCATTAAATCTGTGGAAGAAGGGATCTCATTTAACTCACGACTAAAATTATCTAAAATTTGTATGCTGTTAGGACTCAGCCAAATTAAATTGCTCTCTAGCATACCTTGATCTGAACTAACTTCATTCCTTTGTTCAACTGTGCTATGGTCTACATCAAAAGAATTATTAGCACCACAGAAATATTTTTTTAAAGTTATCTGACCATTCAGAGTAATCTATAATGTCAGAATGCATATGGTCTAAATTATCACTACCATCACACTCCTGTAAAAATTGACTGTACCATTCTTCGATCGGTGGTGTTTCAGCAACCTGAATATCGTGAAACTCCATTGGCGCTTCAATTAAAGCCGCCACGTCAATAAGATAACGAAATTCGTGACTTGATTCTTCAGTTGGGAGAGAAGGTATTGATAATATGTCATTCGTTCTAACCTATAAGGAAAACATATGATTGTCAAAGTTTATAAATAACCCTATTTTTTTCAAAAAAGCCAAAAATTTGATTATTAGCTTATTATATTTTAATATCATTTCAAACATACGTATTAACATAAATAAGAATACACGATTAGTAGCATCAGCATTTGCAATGGCACTCTTTTTGTGCGAGTGGTATACGTTGATTTGTTCACTGTCGCACCTAACCACGCGCTACCTCTCCGGAACGTGTCCATTTAATACTCCCCCCTATGTATTACTGATATATCATATTTACAATCTAAATGAACATAGTAGGTTCTGATTTTGTCCAATATTTCCTGAAAATTTCATCTTAATACTTTCTGTAAGTTTCGAAAAAACCTAGGATCTTACAGGGTTTTAAAGGGTTGGTATAATCCTTTCAGGCCATATCCTGAAAATAGCTTATTTTCAAAGTGTATAAATAACGCTATTTTTTTTTTAAGTCGAAAATTGGACTAATGGCAAACTATATTTCATATCATGTAAAACATATGTATTGTAATAATAAAAAACACAATTAATGTAGTAGTAGTAAATAGTTTAGAAGCAGCAGAAGCAATATTACTATCTGTGTGCGTATAGTGTCATTTGGTAAG